>NW_024570709.1:0-35927 GCF_018345385.1 Vulpes lagopus | reverse complement strand
TCTGGAAGACACTTATTGATGGGTGCTAGCACCGAGCTACACTCTCATTGAACAAGGAAGTTTGCAATGTCTGTATTGGACTCATATTCACTTGAGTAGAGTCCTGTCACTTCCATATGCTTTTCACACAACCTCTTCCGGCGCCTAACATAATGATGCTGGGACCTACGTCTACGGGCAGTCAGGATGCGGGAGGGTCCTGACCTAACCTCAGCTCGCACAAGGAAGCATGCCTACAAGCCCGCATTCAACTAGCTATGTTCTTAGGGCACTGAGAAGGTAGCAGTACTCTAAGCCAGGAGGTACCCAGAATACCACTCCACTGCAGCTGGAGACACCCTCCAGGTCTGCTTATTCCACTTGTGTCTCACAAGCCTCTGACAAACGGCTCTGGTGCAGATGTTGGAAACTCTTTCTGCAGGCAGTGTGCAACTGTGAGGGACTGAGGGTGAGCTCAACTCTCAGAAGTAAGTTGCCTTGGGACTAGGCGTCCAGCTAGCTTCTCTCGTATGGAACTTAGGATGTAGCACCTTGCTAACATAGGAATTACTAGGTAATCGCTGGATTGAGCTTGGACGCACTAGTCTTGTGGGTCGGGACTTTGCACTTACCTCTCACAACACTTCAGTCACGCATCGAGCCTAGGCCTGTTAGGAGCGAGGTGTACCTACCTACAGGCAGGATGTGGGAGGGACAGGCCATAAGCTCAACTCTCAGGGGCGTGTATGCCTGGGAGGCATATGTCTGCTTCCCACTCATACTGGGGAGTTGGAACCTAGCTACACTCTAATTGAACAAGGGTGTTGGCAATCGCTGTATTCAACTCACATTGCCGTGAGGACAGGCCTGACGCTTCCACACGCATTTCTCACAACCTCTCCCTGCACCTGACATGAGGATGTTAGCACCTCCACTCACAGGGGGACACGAGGCGGGATGGTCCTTTGTTGAGCTCAACTCTCAAAAGGAATCATACCCCGAATGCAGCTTTCCACTAGCAGCGTTCTTATGGCCGTGAGAACGTAGCAGCACTGGAAGTCAGGACGTTGCGTGAATACCGCTCTACTGCACCGAGTGACAGCACCATTGAGGCCTGCAGCTTGCCCCTTGCGTCCCATGAGCTTCTACAAACATGTCTCGTGAGGATGTTCGTAACTCCATGTGCAGGCAGTGTGGAAGTGGGAAGGACCGCCAGTCAGCTCATCTCACAGAAGGAAGTTCCCCTGAGAGAGAGCTTGCAACTAGGTACTCAGGGTTGGAAGTTAGTATGTACCACCCATCTGAGGGAGGAAGTCGTCAGAAGTCACTGGATTGAGCTAAGAGACACTTGTCTCGAACAAAACTTGCATCCGTTATCCAAACTATCCTTTGGCTTCGAAGTGTACAGGCGTTCAGCATGTGGGAGGTAGAATTCATGAGCTCAATCCAAAGGAGTTGCATGCCTTGAGGCAGGTGTCTGCTAGGCGCGAATTCGACCAGCCAGTCACTTTGTTCTCTCTCTGCTCCTTTCCCGCGTAGAACGAAATACTGTGGAATCGAACTGTTCAGGCACTCAGGATGTGGGAGGGACAGGCTGTAAGCTCAACTCTCAGAAGTGTGTATGCCTGGGAGGCAGTTGTTTTCTTCCCACTCCTACAGGGGAGATTGAAACTCGCTACACTCTAATTGAACAAGGACGTTGGCAATCGCTGTATTCAACTCACATACACGTGAGTACAGCCCTGTGCTTCCACATGCATTTCTCACAACCTCTCCCTGCTTCTAACATGAGGATGTTGGCAGCTACGTCCACAGGCAGGCATGATGCGGTGGGGTCCTGCCTTGAACTCATATCTCAAAGGAAGCATGCCTCGATTGCAGCTTTCCACTAGCTGCGTTCTTACGGCCGTGAAAATGTAGCAGCAGTGTAAGGTGTATGCAGGCTGTGGATGCAGCTGTCCGGGAGGTGCAAAAGTGACAAGCAAGTCACTTGGTTCTCTCTCTGCTCCTGTTCTGCGTAGAACGAAATACTGTGGAAGCGAACCGTACAGGCAGTCAGGATGTGGGAGGGACAGGCCATAAGCTCAACTCTCAGAAATGTGAATGCCTTGCAGGTACATGTTTGCTTGCCACTCCTACAGGGGAGATAGAACCTAGCACGACTCTCATTGAACAAGGCTGTTGGAAATCCCTGTATTGAATTCAGATTCACGTGAGTACAGGCCAGACACTTCCACATCCTTTTCACACAACCTCTTCCAGCACCTCACTTAAGGATGATAGGAGTTATGTCTACAGGTAGTCAGGATGTGGGCAGGTCCTGCCCTGAGCTCAGCTCTCACAAGGAAGCATCCCTAGAAGCCAGTTTTCAACTAGCTGTGATTTTATGACTGTGGTGTCCTTCTAACCTAACCTATACTTGGTCACTCCAGTCCCCAACTAGGCCTCAGCTGGTCTTGTGCCTCTGGTACTTTGTTTGGCCTCACCTGGACCTGTTAACTATGTTCCCACCTGGGCCTCAACTGGTCTTATGACTTTTGTCCCCACCTGTGTCTCACCCAGACCAGGTGACTGAGTTCCACCTGGGCCTTACCTGGACCTGGTGAATCTGGTCCCCTCCTGGGTATCACCTGGACCTGGTGACTCTGGTCCTCACGTGCACCTCACCTGGACCTGGTGACTGTGGTCCCCACCTTGGCCTTACCTGGACCTGCTGATTCTGGTTCCCACCTGGGCCTCACCTGTACCTGGTGATCTGGTTCTCACATGGACCACACCTAGACCTGGTGACCGTGCTGTCCTTCTAGACTCACCTTTAACTGGTAACTCTGGTGTCCACCTGGGCCTCCCCTGGACCTGGTGAATCTGGTCCCCACTTGGTCCTCAAGTGGACCTGGTGACTCTGGTTCTGAGGTGGGCATCATTGGAACATGGTTATTGTGTTCCCCACCTGGGACTCACCTCGACCTGGTAACTCTGGTCCTTACCTGGGCCCCACCTGGACCTGGTGATTCTGGTCTGCACCTGAGACTACCCTGGATCTGGTGACTGTGGTCCCCACCTGGGCCTCACTTGGACCTGGTGACTCTGATCCCCATCTGGGCCTCACCTGGCCCTGTTAACTCTGGTCCTCAACTGGGCATAATTGGGACCCGGTTACTGTGTTCCACAACTGAGCCTCACCTGGACCAGGTGACTCTGGTCCCCCTCTGGGTCTCACCCTGACCTGGTGACTGTGAACCCCACTTTGGCCTGATTTGGACCTTCTGACTCTGGTTGCCACCTGCGCCTCACCTCGAACTGTTGACTCTGGTTCTTTCAAGGGCCTCCCCTATACCTGGTGATTCTGGTCCCCACCTGGGCCTCACGTGTGCCTGGTGAGTCTGGTCCTCACCTGGGCCTCATCTGGACCTGGTGACTCTGGTCCCCACCTGGACCTCTCCTGGACCTGGTGACTCTCTTTCCAACATGGACCTCACCTGGATCTGGTGACTCTGGTCCTCAGTTTGGCCTCACCTGGACCTGGTGACTCTCGTCCCCACTTTGACCTAACTCAGACCTGGTGAATCTCGT
Source organism: Vulpes lagopus (assembly GCF_018345385.1). Classification (NCBI taxonomy): domain Eukaryota; kingdom Metazoa; phylum Chordata; class Mammalia; order Carnivora; family Canidae; genus Vulpes; species Vulpes lagopus. The sequence goes on along the minus strand of NW_024570709.1, from coordinate 32,375 downwards.
CCCCACCTAGGCCTCACCTAGACCTGGTGACTCTTGTCCCCAGCTATGCCTCAATTCGACCTGATGATTCTGGTCCTCACGTGGGCCTCACATGGACCTGGGACTCAGCTGGATATAGTGGCTCTGATTCCCACATGGGGCTCACCTGATACTGGTGACTGTGGTCTCCTTCTATGCCTCACCAGGACCTGGTGATTCTGATCCCCATTGGGCCTTGCATGGCCCTAGTGACTCTGGTCCTCACGTAGGCATCATTGGGACCTGGATACTCTATTCCACACCTGGGCCTCACTTTGACCGGGGACCTCTGGTCCCACTCTGGGCCTCAAACTAAACTGGTTACTCTGGTCCCCCTCTGGACCTCACCCTTACCTTTTGACTCTGGTCCCCCCCCGGGCTTCACTTGGACTTGGTGAATCTGGTCCTTACCTGTTCCTCACCTGGACCTTGTGACTGTGGTCCCCACCTGGGTCTCACCTGGACTTGGTGAATCTTGTTGCCACCTGGGCCTCACCTGGACCTTGTGACTGTGGTCCCCACCTGGGTCTCACCTGGATCTGGTGGCTCTGATTCCCATATGGGGCTTTCCTGGACTTGGTTCCTGTGGTCTCCTTCTGGCCTCACCTGGAACAAAATGACTCTCATGGGTAAATAAATAAAATCTTAAAAACAGAAACAAGAGAAAGGACAAAGGCATACGATCCTCTCAAGAGTTGCAGAAAAAGCATTTGACAAAATACAACATAAAAAGCATAGTGGGTAGTAAAAGGGAATATAAGGGAAGGGAGAAGAAATGTGTGGGAAATATCAGAAAGGGAAACAGAACATAAAGACTCCTAACTCTGGGAAATGAACTAGGGGTGGTGGAAGGGGAGGACGGCGGGGGGTGGGGGGTGAATGGGTGACGGGCACTGAGAGGGGCACTTGATGGGATGAGCACTGGGTGTTATTCTGTATGTTGGCAAAGTGAACACCAATAAAAAATAAATTTATTATTTTTAAAAAAAGGATAGTGGGTTTTTTATTTTTTTATTTTTTTTCGGCATAGTGGGTTTTGAGGAAACGTATATCAACAGAATAAAGGCCGTGTAGGAAGGCCCGTAGCTGACATCATCCTCAAGGGTGAAAACTTGAAATCGTCTCCCCTAAGAGCAGGAACAAGCCAAGGAAGTCCCCTCTCAGCACTGGAAGTCCTATCGTAGTCAACAGACAGGAAACAGAAAAGGTTCCACACCTGGAAGGGGGACATCACACTGTCCCTATTTGCTGAAGACGTGGTATTAGAAACAGGAAACCCGACAGACTCCACCAAAAACTGTTAGAACTAATGAGTGAATTCCTTAACGTTGTGGGACACAAAATGAACAGAGATCAGTAGCCTTGCTGTGTCCCGACAATGAGCACTCAGGAAGGAAATTCAGGACATGACTCCCTTATCAGGAGCATCCAAAAAACAAAATAATTAGACTGAACCAAGGGACTGCAAGACTTGTACACTGAAAATTACAAGACTTTGGGAGGACATCCTGGGCTCGTGGGGTCGGAGCCTTCATCTTGTTAAAATGTCCACAGTTCCAGAAGCCACCCGCAGTTCCAATGTCATTCCTATCAAAATCATGGTGGCCGATTTTAGAAATAGAAAAAGCACTCCTAACATTTGTCCGCCCCCACAAATGACCCTGGACAGCAAATCAGTGTTGGAGAAGCAGGACAGAGCTGGACGCAGCACTTTCTTATTTCAAACGATGTCACAGAGACACAGGATAAAGCAGTGTGGTTCTCGGGCCCCTGGCTGGCTCCGTTGGTTAAGCATCTGACTCTTGACCTCACCCCTGGTCTTGATCTTGGGGTCATAAGTACTAGGCCTGTGCTGGGCTGTGGACGAGGCATGGAGCCTACCTAAACAAACCAAACCCACAGGGGTGTGGTTCTGGCATTGCTGAAGGAGCAGAATAGAGAGCCTGGAAGAAAATGCACTCTGATACAGTCAACTGATTTTTTAAACTTAATTTAATTTAAACCCAATTAATTAACAGTATAGTGTATTATACTTTCAGAGATAGACTTCAGGGATTCACCAGTTGGAGATAACACCAGTGCTCATGACATCACGTGCCCTCCTTCATGCCCGTCTACCAGTTACCCTGTCCCTCCACTTCCCTCCCCTCCAGCGACCCTCAGTTTGTTTCCTGTGATTGAGTCTCTTTTTCCTCCATCTCTGTTTTCATCTTATTTGTTTTTCCTTCCCTTCACAGATGTCCATCTGCTTTGCTTCTTTAATTTCACCTATGAATGACACCATACGGTCATTTTCTTTCCTGACTGACTGATTTCACTTAACATGATCCCTCTAGTTCTATCCACATCATTGCAAATGGCAAGATTTCCTTCTCTTTGATAGCTGAGTAACATTCCTATCATCTATCTATCTATCATCTATTACCATCATCTATCTCCCATCCTCTTTATCCATCATCTGTCTGAAGGCACCGAGGCTCCTCTCAAGGTGTGGCTACTGTGGACCCGCCTGCTGTGGACATTGGGGTGCAGTTGTCCCGGAGTCTCACTGCATCTGTATCTTCGGAGTGAGCTCCAGGCCGAGCACCTGCTGGTCGCAGGGCGGCTCTATTTGTAACTTCCTGAGGAGCCTCCACACTGTTTCCAGGGTGGCTGCACCAGCCCGCGGTCCCGCCCACAGTGGAAGAGGGTTGAGTGGGTTTTGTAGGACGTGGTAAAAGTCTGGTCCACATTTCATTTTGCGTCCTGTGGGCTCCAATTCATCGTCCTTAAGTATTTCTGAGAAAGCCGGGTGTTGGGCTCCGTTTCAGTGAGACGTTTCCGAAGCTCACAGGCCTCAGCTGGAGCCTGGAAGGAGGCAGGTGTGGCCCCGGGCGCAGGGACACCGCCTCCTGCACGGCCTCTTGCAGTGCCTAAGCGTCCCGCAGGGGGCGCCCGACCCCAGACCCTGCCCAAGGATCGCGCATGCGCAGTAAGCCTCGTCCGCTTGCACTAACAGGAGCCAGCCTGTGCTGGGGAGGCCTGAGGAGGAGGTGGGGTCGCGTCCACGCTGATGAGCCGCAGCCTCCTCAGGACCCGCAGTGAGGCTTCAGGAGGACATTGGGCCACGTTCACGCTGTCAGGAGCCCCGGTCTCCTCAGGACCCGCGGTGAGGCTTCAGGAAGATGTGGGCCAACATCCACGCAGACAGGAGCCCCTGGGCCACCTCAGGAACCGCGGGGAGGCTTCAGGAAGATGTGGTGCCGCGTCCACTCTGGCAGGAGCTCCCAGGCCCCTCAGATAAAAGTTGAGGCTTCTGGAACCTGGGGCCACATCCACGGTGACAGGACCCCCGGCTTCCTCAGAACACAGGGTGACGTTTTGGGAGGACGTGGGGCCACATCCACACAACCAGACGTTGACTTCCTCAGGACCCCCGGTGTAGACTTCGGGAAAATGGGAATGCGTCCATGCGGACAGAAGACCCCCAGCCTTGTCAGGGCCTGAGGTGAGGCCTAAGAAAGATGTGGGTGCCGCATCCACACTGACAGGAGTCTCCGACCTCCTCAGGACCCACTGTGAAGGTTTGGGAAGATTTGGGGCCACGTCCATGCTGACAGGAGCCCCCAGCCTCCTCAGGTCTTATGGTGAGGCTTGAGGAAAATGTGGGGCCACGTCAACACTGACAGGACCTCCGTCCTCCTCAGGACCTGCACTTTGGCTTTGGGACATATGGGGCTGCGTCTATGCTGATAGGAGTCTACAGCCTCCTCAGGACCCGCGGTGAGTTTCCGGGGGGACATGGGGCCATGTCCAGGCTGACAGGAGCCTCCGGCCTCCTGAGGAGCTGCTGTGAGGCTTCCAGAGGATGTGAGACCTAGTCCACAGTGACAGGAGACCCAGCGTCCTCAGGACCCCGCTGACTATGACTCAGGAACACGTGAGGCCGCGTCTGCACTCACAGGAGCCCGGCTTCCTCAGGACCCCCTAGAGGACTCTGGAGGCGCCGTTGGGGGCCACGTCCACATCAGAAGGGACTCCTCAGAACCACAGGGTAAGTGAATGGGTAGAATGAATGGTAGGGTCAGGGGAGGGGAGACAGTTGGTGGTTAGGTTTCGTTAGATGTTAGGGGTTAGTGTTTATGCCTATGGTTACGGATTAGAGGTTAGGGTGAGGGATAATTGTAAGGGTCAGTGGTTAGGAGTTAGGATGGGGGTTAGCGATTAGGCATAGGGGTTAGGGTTAGGGACAAGGTTTAGAGTTAGGGTTAGGGTTTAGGCTTTAGGGATTAGGGCAGGAGGTTAGGAGTTAGGGTTAGGGTTATGGTTAGAGTTAGGGTTGGGCTTAGGTTTGCAGTTAGGGTTAGGGGTTAGGGTGTGAGTTAGGGTTGGGGTTAGGGTTAGGGTTAAAGTTAGGGCTAGGTTTAGGGTTAGGGCAAGGGTTCGGATTAGGATAGGGGTTTGGGGTAGTGTTAGGGTTAGTGTTTGGTTAGGGGTTATGGTTGGGGTTAGGTCAGAGTCAGGGTCAGGGTACGGTTTTGGAAAAGGGTAAGAGATAGGGTTAGGGAGTTGGTTTTTTTTTTATGTATGTACCTTATATATTTCTTATTTTTACTTTCATGGTACTTTAATTGTGTTTCCTATTTTGGGATTTAGAATCTTTTAACAAGCAGGTGAAATAATCTGGTGGGGTTTTTTTGGGAGGGCAGTTGTTATTGTTTTCTTGGTTTTTCTTTTTCTTCCTTCTTTTCTGGAAAAAATAATGAGATAAAAAATTAAAAGAAAGCAATTAATAAAAAAGAATCAAAGTAAATAAATGAAAATAAAGCCCAAAGTACAAAGGAAGCTAGACCCTACTTTCCAGGCAGAGCTGAAGCTCTGCAGCCTCCGTGGTCCGGCGACTTGGTGTCAGCGAGTGGTCTGTGCGGGGTCTGGGGTTGGGCCATGGGGCTGATTGTCAGATGCGCATGTGCCTGGGAGATGCACCTGTGGAGTCAGAGGCGGCGTGGGCGTCAGCGCCTCTGGCCTCCAGCGGGCGGCGCTGTGCTGCTATCTGATACTCAGCGCTGGAGGGCGTGATGCGGGTTGGTCCTCTGGCTCTGGTGCTGAGCATCCCGCCCCCCAGTCATCAGGGGCTTCCACAGAAGAGCCCCCAAGCCCCCGGGTCTCCGCCGCTTCTCTCAGAACCCTGCCTTCACTCTGCCTGCGTCCGAGCTTCTTTTGGTTTTGTTTTTTATCTCAGACTGTTGTGCCCAAGATTGTGAATCCAAGAAACCACCCAGAAGCCGACACTGATGCAAACACAGGAGGGTTTATTTACAAGCTCGAGCTTGTGTCCAAGTATTCCCGACACAGTGGAGCAGAGACTTGGACCCCGAGGTTGGTTTTAGCTTAGTTTTAAGGGCTGGTCTGGGGGACCTCCAGAAGGGCTTGAGCAATTCCTCAAGTTCTGTTTACATTTTGCAATGGGGCCTTCAAGGGCATTGAGCTCTTTTCTCATTCTAATAAGGGCTTCCTGCCCTTGGCCTGGGCTCAGTTCTTATGCTAATGTGGGGCTCTCTAGGACATTAAGCTGTAAATTTTTGTTTTTTTTGCTGTGACTGAAGTAATGTAAATTTCAGCTCTTCTTCCCAGGGGCCTGGGATGACTGGACGTGTGCTAACGCTGAACTTAAAGTGGAATGGCCTTAATTTTCTCGGCCTCTGGGCGTCCCATCCCATCCTATGTAGCTCCTTCCTCCTTCCCCAGAGCTCCTAAGAGAGCAATTGCAAATGACCTCAGCTTGGCAGCATGTGTTGGGGAACAGGCCCAGGGATTTGGGATCAGGAAGACCTGGATTGTGGGCTTCCCGGCTGTTCAGCGGGATTGGATGCTGCAGACTCTTATTCCCTAAGGCTATCTTGACCACTGACTTTGTACATAGAAAAGCTCTCCTTTGTCTTTAAAAGATGAAGAGCGAGTCAAAGCGTTTTTTCTCTGCCCATCTGATTGCTCAGATTCCAATCTGAGACCTATTTCCTGTTAATCAGGATAATTTACTATCCGTGGTACTATGGTTAAAATATTCTGACACAAGTAATTCAGAGGGATGAGGGTTTCTCATCTCTTTCTTCACAGCTCAGTCACTCATCAGGAAATGCATCTTTATGGATTTGGAAAGAACCGAGAGACATTATTACCAATGGTCATATTATTATGTGAAGGATTCTTCCCTGAGATCCCAAGAAGGCAATTTTTCCTCGGGCTTGAGGAGGCCTCTTGGAGTGAGGTTAGAATCAGAAATTGTGTGTTTGGGTTTCAGATAATGGAACTGGTTAGCTAAGTAAACACGGACAGGCACTTAGGTTCTTTTTGAATTTCAATTGCCTTAAAAGCTATAGAATAATTTCTGAACACCTCATTGGACTGTTGTAGGATTTCTTTATTGCTAATATAAGTTAACATTCATATGGCACATATTATGTGCCAAGAATTGTGTCATGCTTCACATAAAAGAACTCCTGGGATCCTCCAACAACCATATGGGCAGGTACTGTTATCTTGATGGGCCAACTAAAGGATAGGAAGAAAACATCTTGTCCAAGGTCAAACAGCTAGTTAAGTGGATTCGAACTCTGGAAGCCTGACTCCAGGCTGTTATGGCCACCAGAAAATGTTTATTAAGTACTTCCTAACGTCCTAGGTAATGTACAAATAAAGTCCAACTCTTTAGTCATTAGAGCTCTATGGCACAGGCATTATTACTGTCACAGTTTTGCAGAGAAAGAAGAAGGTTCAGAGCCTAAGCTCAAGGGACTTGCCCAGAGCCCTACAATTCAGAGGCAGAAACCTTCCTTTTCCTCATAATATTCTCCTTCCACCACTTACCTTCTCCTTTCTCTATGTCTTAAAATAAATGTTGCTTCTTCTGGTTATCTTCTCTGAGGCCCCAGTTAGACTAAGCCTTCTTATATATGTACTTGTAGTAAGCTGTATATTTACCTTTGTATTGGCTACTATAATCTTGTCTAGTTGTCTTTCTGTCACTTTTTGGTTAGTATCCGTCTCTCCCACCAGCATGGCCTGGAGGGAGATAGGCACTGCATCTGTGTCTGGTTAACTTGGTATTCCTAGCACCGTGCACATAGTAGGTATGCACCAAATACTTAATAAATTACTGGATCCCTAACCTTCTTGAGTTGATGTTGATAAACATTAGAACATGAAATGGACCAAGATAAGAATGAAATTGCTGAATGAAATGATAAAAAGCAATTTTATCCATTCACTCATTCAGTATTTTATCAGGGGCCTACTGTGTGCCATATCTGAGTGAAGGAAAACGATACGTGATTCCATTAGGGTATTATAATAGCAACTTAAAAATTGGCCTTCTAAGGCATTTGCTATAGTTGAAAGCTCTAACTAAAAGGCTCAGTGATTAGGAAGGAACTGAATAAAATCAAAATAAAGTATTATCTGGGCAGGAATTTCCCAGTAAATCTGGTTTAATAAAAATTTCACACGAATCATTTTTTAACTGACACTGAAGCACTGTGAACTCTTTGGAAGACAAATGTCAAGGAAATAAATGTTAGGCATTGCTAATTTTAAATGCACTTGCAATATGGTGTCTAATATAAAAGAAGTATTTTTATCTGATTTTTGCTATTTATTATCCTTTCCTGCTTTTCAGGTTGAGGAGGCATTATACGTGTTTCTAAGTGTTTTTCTTTCCTTCTGATATAAAATTCTTACTTTGTTCCCATCGAAGGCACTGTTTAAGAATAAGGCAAAAATTAATTAAACTATTCTTAAAGTGTCTTCACACTTGGAGCCTGATTCATTTAAGTCAATTTTCAAAATAAATCTTATTTATTAGAAAAAAAACCCAAAGATTTACAGGGAAATTGAGAAGACAGTACAGAGAATTCTCATGCACTCGCACTCGATGTCTCCAATTATCGATATCTTATATTAGTACGGTACAAATATTAGCTAATGAATCAATATTAAAATATTTGCATTAACCAAAGACCATACATACTTTATTCAGATTTCCTTAGTTTTTGCTAAGTTCCCATCCCTCACATCACATTACACTTGTCCTCATGTTTTCTTAGGCTCCTCTGGATTGTGACAGTTTTTCAGCCTTTCCTTGTTGTTGTTGAACACCTTGAGAAGTAGGGTATTTTGTAAAATCTCCCTCAGTTGGGACATGTCTGTCGTTTATCTCATGATTGAACTGTGATTGTGGATTATATACAGAGATATAGTGCCATCTTTATTATATCATATAAAGGATAGATACTATCAACATGATTTATCAGTCTTGGTATCGATCTGATCATCTTGCTGAGGTAGTGTTTGTCAGCTTTCTCCATAGTAAAGTGATTATTATTATTATTATTATTATTATTTATTTTAACTTTTTCATAACATATTTTGTAGAAGGAAGTTACTATGTGTATTCCACACATAAGAGTGGATGAGCTATGCTCATCCACTTGAGGGTGGAATGTCTGCACAAATTGTTTGAAATTCTTCTACATGGGAGATTTCTCTTTCTTCTGTGTTTGTTTGTTTGTTTCTTTTTCACAGATGTTATTTATTTATTTGAGAGAGAGAGGAGAGAAAAAGCATGAGCGAGAGGGGCAGAGGGAGAGGGAGGAGCAGGTTCCCTGCTGAACAAGGAGCCTTCCTTGGGACCTGGATCATGATCTGAGCCTAAGGCAGAAGCTTAACTGACTGAGCCACCCAGGTGGCCCTCTTTCTTTCTTTTACAATTTTTAATATTAGTATAGATTCATGGATATTTATTTTATGCTTTGGGTTATAATCCAACACTACTTATTTTGTTGCTTATATTGTCTCCTCTCTGGCCACAGGAGCTCTTTCAGTTGACACCTGTGTGCCTTTAACATATTTACATGAGTATGGAGTCTCTTGTCTGTTCCTAAATTTTTGAAAGACAAACTTTATGTAAATATCATTTTTGACTGGCACTTTGTTTCTGTCCCCATCCCTATCTTTGCCTCCTTCCCTCTCTCTTCACTGTTTCATTTCTTTATTTATTATGATCTGAAAATAGGAAAGGACATGGGATTTCAAATTTTGCTATTTTAAGGTAAATCACTTCTCCTTGGTGCCTAGCCAGTGGTTCTCAAATGTTAGTGTGCAAGAGAATAACCTGGAGAGCTTGTTAATATGGCCAGCCAACATTTTAATTTTTTTTAGGTTAAAGGAAGGGGCAGGTTAGGATTCTACATGTTAACCGGTACCCTCAGAAAATAATAATGGAGTTCTTTGAGGGCTTTGCTTTGCTTTGAAAAGCAGTGAGCATGAGGGCAGATGGCTGTTCTGACACACATATTTATTATTTCTAGTGGCTTGGACCCATATACCCACCGCTTGTGATAGAAAGGGATATAGATTTGGGGATTTTCTATCGCCATAGGAGAGAACCCTAAAATACTCAGGATCTATGCTCAGAGTTAGTTTTATAGTTTAGCATTTGAGTATATATAAGATCCCCCGTCTTTTTGTGCTCAGTATAGAGTGTTTAGGACCCCACAGCAGCATTTCAGGTCTGAGAGGGAACTGAGGGATCATCAGCTCTGGTCCTCTCCTCTGAAGCACAGGAAAGAAACTGAGAGTTCTGGAGGATTGGATTGTCCAAGTTCACACGCTTATTGGTGGTAGAGCTAGGTCTGAAGAAGGTCTTCCTAGAGATTGTTGCATCAAGACAGACACCATTGAACATAACTAGTTTATTTATTTATTTTTTTTAAATTTTTATTTATTTATGATAGTCACAGAGAGAGAGAGAGAGGCAGAGACACAGGCAGAGGGAGAAGCAGGCTCCATGCACCGGGAGCCCGACGTGGGATTCGATCCCGGGTCTCCAGGATCGCGCCCTGGGCCAAAGGCAGGCGCCAAACCGCTGCGCCACCCAGGGATCCCGAACATAACTAGTTTAGATAGGCATTTGTGAAATAGACAATTTTGGGTTACTCTTTCTGCTTTTATACTTTCATATAAAGGTACGACTGCATCTAGGTTTCAGGATTACCCCTTCTGTTAGTTATAAGAGTAGATGATGTAAATATCAGTGTTTGCCATTTGAAATTCTCTGTTTAACTATTTTTAAATTGAGTTTTAAAAATATTAAACCTGGCACTTAGTTCTCGGCTTGGACAAACTTAATCTGAGTAAGGTTGGCTTCTCTGAAAATATAGGCAATTAGATATAGAAGCATGAAGACTTGGAAAGTGAAAGGGTAGGCAAGGTCTCACGGCTGAGGTTTTTTTCGGGGAATACCTTTGTTTAATTAATTCATCAGGCAGTATTCTGATGGCGCACATGGAGACCTAATTCGAATCCCTTTTAGGGTGCTTCATGAAATGTAACTATCTGGCAGAAGAAAGACTACTTTGGTTGAATGTTTTATTGAGCTAAAGTGACTCTAATTCTAGATGAGCCTGAAGCTGTGACGTTAACGTGTTGTGGTCGTTTAAAGAACTCTGGACCAGAATCGAGTCTTGGCTTTGCGCCTTGCCACCCGTGTGACCCTGAGCAGTGTGCATTACTTCTCGTGTCTTCTCGGTTTCCTTATCTGTTAGTTGAGGGGATCGGTCTCCATACCGTTCATTAACTCTTTGCTTTAATGACAATCACAGATTTGTCATTATTGGACCATCACTAATAAATGTCACAAAAAGTGAATTAATTTCTCTTTCTCCCTCTCCCTCGTTTTTTGCATTTTTCCATTCTGGAACTTTGATTTGCTTCTCAGAATACTTAATTATTTGAACTGGGAAGGAGTTTCAGGTCATTTTCCATTCACATTCGTAACTTTTTATGATCTAATGAAGGTCATTTCATAAATGAATTGCTGAGGACGGCTGAGCCGTCCAGTACCTTTTTTAAATTTAAATTTAAATTTAAAAAAAATTTTAATTTAAATTCAATTTGTCAACATGTAGTATAATACCCAGTGTTCATCACATCACTTGCCCTCCTTAATGTCCGTCCCCCAGTTACACTATCCTCCCACCCACCTCCCCTTCCGCAATCCTTTGTTTCCCTGAGTTAGGAGTCTCTCGTAGTTTATCTTCTGTGAGACCCAGGAAATTTAACAAAAATCCCCTACCCCTGGACAAGCAGAGCAGTACTGATTCCATTTTGTGCTACACCTGCCACCTGCTGTATGACCCCCACATAATCTGCTTATTGCTTAAGGCACTGCCCCACCCTAGGCAAGCCGCTGGGCACACCCTAATCGGAAATCAGCTCATAACCATGTAACCCTGCTTTGTGCCCACCAAAACTGTGCGCCAATTCTGAGCAAAGTAATAGGCCAGCTCAAATGGATACTATAGGGTAAGATGTAATTCAATCGGCCACTTGTGTGTGGACCAACATGACTGTGCAACTTTCTGCGTATCCCATGGGCCACTGGCCCCTATAAAGCTGCTACGCCTCTTAGTCTCGGGGTCCAAGTCCCTGCTCCGCTGTGTCGGGTACACTTGGACCCAAGCTCGAGCTTGTAAATAAACCCTCGTGTGTTTGCATTGGTGTCGGCTCCTCGGTGGTTTCTCGGATTAGCAATCTTGGGGACAACACTGCCTCTCTCAATTTTCTCCACTCAGTTTCCCTCCCCTCCCTTATGATCCTCTTCACTGTTTCTTACATTCGACATAAGAGTGAAACCGTATGATAATTCTTTCTCCACGTGGCTTATTTTATTCAGCATAATACCCTCCAGTTCCATGTCCATGAAAATGGTAGGTATTCATCCTTGCAGATGGCTAAATAATAATACATTGTATATATAGACCACATCTTCTTTTTTTTAAATTTTTAAAAAATTTTTAAAAATTTTTATTTATGATAGTCACACACACCCACAGAGAGAGAGGCAGAGACATAGGCAGAGGGAGAAGCAGGCTCCATGCACCGGGAGCCCGATGTGGGATTCGATCCCGGGTCTCCAGGATCCTGCCCTGGGCCAAAGGCAGGCGCCAAACCGCTGCGCCACCCAGGGATCCCCAGACCACATCTTCTTTATCCATTCATCTGTTGAAGGACATCAAGGCTCCTTCCACAGTTTGGCTATTAACATTGCCGTTGTGAACATTGGGGTGCAAGTGTCCAGTCATTGTACTACATCTGTGTCTTTGGGGTAAATACCCAGCAGTGCAATTGATGGGTTGTAGTATAGCTCCATTTCCAGCTTTTTGAGGAACCTCCACACTGTTTTCCAGAGTGGCTGCACCAGTTCACATTCCCACCAACAATGCAAGAGTGTTCCACTTTCTCCACATCCTCTCCCACATTTGTTGTTTCCCGTCTTGTTAATTTCCCCCATTCTCACTGGTGTGAGGTGGTATCTCATTGTGGTTTTGATTTCTATCTCCCTGATGAAAAGTGACGTGGAGCAGTTTTTCATGTGCTTGCTTGCTCGCTCTGTGTAGGTCTTCTTTGGAGAAACGGCTGGCACCTTTAAGTTGGAGAAGAGATGGCATCTCAAGGGGTGTTATTTCCTGTCATGGCCACATACCAGAAGGCTCTTGAGTATGTGTGTGTGTGCGTTTGCCTGTGCCTGTGAGGAGAGGTCGTTGGATAGAATTTGAAAGCAGATCCTCTGCATATTTATAGGTCTATATCTATTTCTCTCTCTTTCTGCACACATCTATTTCTAACCATTTTGTCTCTATCTCTATAGGGAGATCTATATATGGACGTATAGAGATTAGATATAGAAATATTTATTTTGCATATTTAAATATAAATCTATAGTTCTGTTTATAGATAATAATTATTATATTATCAGTAATACATTGAATAATAAATATATTAAGTGGAAACATAGATTTATGTTTATATGTTTGTTTATATAAACATCTATTCATGTTCCTGGGATCGATCTATCAGTAGATCTATCACTCTATCATCTACCTAGCTAGCTAGCTATATATCCCAGGAAGAGAAAAACCCAGATCGAACAGATGGGAATGTCCCCCTCCGGAATGTGTCATGCAAGAAGATAGGCAAAAATCTTCTGTACTTTCCTGATGTGCCGATGCCATTAACTCAGAGATGTACCTGTGATGTACTGTGGGCCAGGCGCCAGTGGTCAAGAGAGAATCCTTGAGACATTTTCCATGCAAGAAGGTGTTTTTATTAAAGTATGGGGACAGGACCCCTGGGCCTGAAGAGCTTCATCAGAATCATGAGGAGCCTTGGTTATAAACTTTAAAGTTGCCGTGTGGGGTGGGGACTCTAGAGATAAAAGAAGTTTCCAAAAGGATTTTCACACGTGAAAGATTTACAGGATCCTGGAGGTCTGGCTATCAGCAAACAAATGTTGCTTTTGGCCTCTAGCAAAGCATTAACATTCAGGCAGCTGTGAATTCTTTGAAGAATGTCCCACTCTGTCGGTTTCAAGTATTTGTTTATGGACTGCAAGTTTGTTAGGAAATGTAATGGTAGGGATGCCTGGGTGGCTCAGTGGTTGAGCATCTGCCTTTGGCTCAGGGCATGATCCTGGGGTCCTAGGATGGGGTCCCACATTGGGCTACCCGCAGGGAGCCTGCTTCTCCCTTTGTCTCTGTCTCTGCCCCTCTTTCTTTCTCTCTCTCTCTCTCTCTCTGTGTGTCTCTCATGAGTAAATAAACAAAATCTTTTTTTAAAAAAAGCAGATGTAATTTTAATCTATATTTCTTTGGCCTTAGTTCCCCCTATCACCTGGGTCTTCTCTCCCTCCCTGCATCTCTTGGTTCGTTGGCCTTTGGTGGTGAAGAATCCAAAGGATATGAGGCAGGAGGAGAGTGAGATGGGATTAAGCCAATGAAGTAATTTCCCAGGGAGCTTGGGTAAGAGAAGTGCAGCAGGCGGAATGAAGTGAGAAAGTCAGGTTCTTGTCTCACGGAGTCGAAGAATGAATCTGGTGGACAAAGAAGAGTAAGTAAAGCGACAGGAGTTTATTAAGCAAGGATACCGAGAAAGCTCTCAGGAGTGGGAGGGGCCCAGGCTGGGTTGCCCACATGGGCCTCCACTGACCGTTTTTCATTTAGAACTGATCAGGGAGCTTGTGGCCTTCTCATTCTTGGGATGTCTTGGTTTGAGTAAGGACTAGTGATAACATCTTCTTTAATGGTTTACTTCTTTTTAGAGTCTGGTTATTCTTTGTTGGGCACAGAGGACTGTCCTAAAAAAGACCCTCTCTACCCATACCTGGGACAGGGTGGTCTCGTTTGATTCTTTATTTCTGGTTTCCTTACATCTCAGCATCCTTAGGATCTTTGTGAGCCTGAATCTGTAGCCCCCTACCTATTTCTCCCTACCTAGACTCTCCTGTCCCTCAGTCAAGAACAGGAGAGATGTGGCTCTGAGAAAAGGTGCACTAAGAAACATTGTCACAGTTTCAATGTACCCTCCGCACGATTTGTGAGACCCAATTACTTCCAAACTCCTTTTTCCTCCTTTTTGTTTTGGATGGCAATGCTGCTCTGTGACTGACCTACACGATCAATGACTCGGTAACAGTTCAACTCTGTGGAGAGAACCCAAGGGTCCGCTGGGGAAGTATGAAGGAGAACTGTGGACTTGCTTGTTTTGCCCTCAGAAATCAGCATTAAGACTACAGGTAGTCCTCTGGGACATAGATTGAAACCTGGTGGGGACGGAGCCTGTCTCTGTACCATATAGAAGGCCAAATAGACTTCTTTTGGAAACGGATGGGTGTTGAATAAATAGGAGAATCTCTGTATGCTGGGTCTGTTTCAGGTCACTGATTCATACTTAGGGAACTGGTTCTCTGAACAAGTCCTGGGAAAATGTATCCTAAGTTATTTGAAAAGGAGTAGTAAGATAGATAAGGAGTTCAGAATTGAGAAAAATATTAAAATCATGTGAGGAAAGTAGAGGTGTTGATCCCGGAAGTGGGTTTCTTGCAATTTACTCACTTATAGCTCGTATATTCTGAACAGAAAAAAGAAAGGGAAGGAACCGCATGTGCTCGAGGTCATCAATTTCATCTATAAAAAGGAAATAATACCGCCTGTCGCGCAACACTGTCGTGAGGACTAGAAGTGATGGCTGTTGATGTAAAGACTTGCTAGGTCCAGTCACCATAAAATGTAAAAACAACACACTTTATTAATATAGCAAATACCAATATAGCTGCAATATACATTTTCTTATTTATTATTTATTTATTTATTTATTTATTTATTTATTTATTTATTTTTTGAGAGAGCGAGACAGATGGAGAGAGAGGCAGAGACAGAGACAGAGGGCGAAGCAGGCTCCATGCAGGGAGCCTGACGTGGGACTCCATCCTGCATCTCCAGCATCCCACACTGGGCTGAAGGCAGCGTTAAATCGCTGGGCCACCGGGGCTGCCCTGCAATATACTTGTTAAAAATATATTTTATTTATTTATTCATGAGAGGGAGAGAGAGAGAGAGAGCGAGAGAGAGAGAGAGAGAGAGAGGCAGAGAGACAGAGACACAGGCAGAGGGAGAGGCAGGCTCCATGCAGGGAGCCCGAAGTGGGACTCCATCCTGGGTCTCCAGGATCACGCCCTGGGAAGAAGGCAGTGCTAAACGGCTGAGCCACCCAGGCTGCCCATTTTCAATTCTTCTTAAAACACACAATTTGACTTCTTTCTAGCAAAGTTTTATGCGAGTTGGTGTACTTATCAATTAAAAGCTGTAGGGTATGGATCCCAGACTGCCCCTAAGGTGCATGTTCAGAGCCCTCCAGGTGCAGCCTGGAAACCACCGAGCTTGTCTGAGGCCACATCCACAGCTATGGGAACCAAGTGCCAGAGGCAGTCACGATTTACTGGATCAGAAACCCAGTTCTCTCCTGAAACATCTGAGTCAGGGAATTGGTTTATCTCAGGGCAGGGTGAAAAAAGCTTACACTATCAGGATTTCTCTCATCCCGAGAAAAATGCTTAGCGTTTTTTTGTCTGTTTCTTTTTTCTCATGTTGTTTGGCTATTTCTCTTGTCCTATTGCCCTACTTCCTTTGGTAATTAGTTTTGGAAAGAAACCGCTCACATAATGAAAATGATCTAGAAACTCAGGTTAACAAAATATTCTAGCCAGTGTGGATATGTGTGATTCACAGTTGCTTGAAGCCTACAGAGTTTGTTTGCACAAATTAATACCAACTTTTAATAAACAGACTTTACTGTACACTGCTAAAAATATGTCCCTGTCAGAGGGGCAAGACAGCCGAAGAGTAGGGTCCCCAAGTCACCTGTCCCCACCAAATGACCTAGCTAACTTTCAAATCATCCTGAAAACCTATGAATTCGGCCTGAGATTTAAAGAGAGAACAGCTGGAATGCTACAGTGAGAAGAGTTCGCATTTCTATCAAGGTGGTTCCCACCTGGGCCTCACTTGGACCTGGTGACTGTGGTTCCCACCTGGGCCTCAGCCAGACCTGGTGACTCTAGTCCCCAACTGGGCCTCACCTGAGCCTAGTGACTCTGGTCCCCATCCGGGCCTCATGTGGACCTGGCGACTGTAGTCCCCACCTTGGCTTCACCTGGACCTGGTGACTGTGGTCTCCACCTTCACCTCACCTGGACCTGGTGACTCTGGTCCCCACCCAGGCCTCACCTGGACATGGTAGCTATGGACTTCATCTGGACC
The DNA here is from genome assembly GCF_018345385.1 of Vulpes lagopus. Classification (NCBI taxonomy): domain Eukaryota; kingdom Metazoa; phylum Chordata; class Mammalia; order Carnivora; family Canidae; genus Vulpes; species Vulpes lagopus. Next base: position 15,726 of record NW_024570709.1, on the reverse strand, counting down.
TGGTGACTGTGGTCCCCACCTGGGCCTCACCGTACCTGGTGACTGGGCTCCTCAGCTACCAATGACTAGGATCCAGAATGGACCCTTAGTTGCTACTGACACCAGGACCATCCCCAGGGTCTCACTTGTTCCTGGTGACTATGGTCCTTGTCTGGGCTGACCTGACTCATCCTTGGCTCTGATCGTATGGTCTCCCCTATCGTGAGTGTGTATTGTCTATGGTCCCTTCTGGGCCTCACCTGATGGTACTGGGCCACGATATTGGCCCTTTGCAAGGCCAGTAGGTTCTCTGAGTCCTCCTGCACGGTGCTGCAATCCAAACACATCCAAGAATGACGGCGCATGAATACCTTCCAAGGACACATGCATCCAGGTGCTCCCCATGGGGAGGTCCCCGTCCGTCTGACCGGAGCCAGAGACAACCCCATAGCCCTGAGGGGCACAGGCTGGGCTGGAACATCACACATGGGCCCTCACTGCCTGTCTTTTGCTCGCCCACCTACAGTCCACCTTCCCAGCCACTGTCCCAGGACACGCCATCACCCTGGGATCACAGAGCGCTCCCACCCCGGTATCAGGAGCACACGGGCGGAGGACCCAGGAGGCTCTGGCGAATGCCGATCTGATGCTCTGATGCTCGGGGTGATGTCTCCCAGCCCGGGGGAGATCGAAGGTTTCTCTGAGATTCCACAAACACAACGACCGAGGGGAGAAAGCAATGGAGTGGACTTCATCAAAATTAAAACCTGATGCCAGCAAGAGTGCGACCACACTCCCCACCCTGAGGGCAAGGATGCGTGAATATCCTGAGGGGGGACCTGGGGGGAGCACCAGGGACTCCGCCCACATTCCAGTGCGTGAAGAGCAAGCCTGCTCACAGGCCAGGGGGACCCAGCAGGCCCTGACTGTCCTCCCCTCACCACATGGTGGGGGGGGGGTGTCATCCCTGTCGGGGTCCATGCATCTAGGACGAGCTGGAAAGGTCATGTATTGGGTCTCCCTGCATAGCACAGGCCTTACAGGGGAGCGGGGGTTCCGGGGAGCTGCCGGTCTCTGACTGCAGCCTCCTTCCCTGGACAGGGCCTTAGGGGGCCGCCCTCACCCCATGGGGCTGTGGAAGGGCTGCAGGAGCTGCTCACAGTCATCTCATTGGGGTCGGGGTGTTTTGGACCCCAGCCCGGGAGGCCAGCGCCCCCACCCAGACCCACAGGCCCCAGAGTGGCCCCCGGGGAGCAGGCATCAGCGGCCACTCACCTGTGACCTGTCGCTGTGTGAGCGCCTCCTCTTTATGCACCAGGTACTGGGGAGAGTGGGAGAGTTGGGGTACTGGGGAGAGTGGGAGTACTGGGGAGAGTGGGGGTACTGAGGAGAGTGGGAGTACTGAGCTACTGGGGAGAGCGGGAGAGTCCGGTCGCTGTGAGCCAGATCCAGAGCACGAGTGCTTCCGAAGCTCTGCAGACGCACAGTGAGCGCCATGCAGTGGTGGAACCCGGGGGTGGCACAGTTCCACCCACAGTGGGGTCCCGCATCATGACTGTGGGCAGGCGGGGTCCAATCAGCACTTAGCCCTTCACCCTGAAGGCGGAGGGTCCGGGGGAGGGTCCTGTCCCCATGCCAGGCGGGAGGGGGATGCAGGCACCCTCCCACATCCTCAGTTCCCATCCTTGGGCCCTGCAGGCCTCCCACCATTCTAGGTAGACTGGGGGTCACAGATGTCCCCCCGACCCCCAGAGTTCACAGCATGGGGTTGCACTTAACATTCGAGGGGCTCTTGCGTGGTTCAGTCGGTTCCACGTCGACTCTTTAGTTTGGCTCAGGTCAGGATCTTGAGGTTGTGGCGTGGAGCCTCGAGTGGGGCTCGGGCTCCCTTGGGTGAGGAGTCCGCTCCAGGTTCCCCCTCTCCCTCTGCCCCTCCCTACTGCACCCTTTCTCAAGTAAATCTTCTAAAAATTAACATGAAGACACGTGAGCATCTTTATCCCCTCTGCAGAGGTGCCTTCGTGTGTGTAACGACCGTGTAAATGCCTTTCACGGACCCACCGGGAGTCCTACCAGAAACCCCTTTTCCTTGATATTTATTGAAGTACAGTCAACACACAACGTGACAGTAGTTTCAGGGCTACAACTAGTGACTTGACAATTCTGTGCCTTATTCAGCTCCCCCCACGAGAAGCGGCGTCACCGTCTGTCCCCGTACAAAGTTGTCACAACATTACTGACTCCATTCCCTAGGCTGTACTTTCTAAATTTCTGTGACTTATTTTATTTATGATCCAGACGCTTATAGCTGTTACTATCGTTCATCTACATTGCCCATGTCCTACCCACGGCCCCTCTGTCCATCAGTCAGCAGGATCCATCACATTAACCAGAGAAAGGACTTGGGGCAGCCCCGGGTGGTTCAGCGGTTTAACGCCTGCCTTCAGCCCAGGGCGTGATCCTGGAGTCCCGGGATCGAGTCCCACATCGGGTTCCCTACACGGAGCCGCCTTCTCCCTCTGCCCGTGTCTCTGCCTTTCTCTCTCTGCCGCTCTCTCTGTATGTCTCTCAAGGATATATAAATAAAATCTTTAAAAAAAGAAAAATGAGAGAAAGGACAAAAAGCATACGATCCTCTCAAGAGTTGCAGAAAAAGCATTTGACAAAGTACAACTTCAAAAGCCTAGTGGGTTTTGAGGAAATGTCTATCAACAGAATAAAGTTCCGCTAGGAAGGCCCGCAGCTGACATCCTCTTCAAGGGTGAAAACCTGAAATCGTCTCCCCTAAGAGCAGGAACAAGCCAAGGAGGTCCCCTCGCAGTGCTGGAAGTCCTAATGTAGTCAACAGACAGGAAACAGCAAAGGTTCCACTCCTGGAAGGGGGACGTCACACTGTCCCTATTTGTTGAAGACGCGGTGCTAGAAACAGGAAACCCGAGAGCCCCCACCAAAACCTGTTAGAACTAATGATTGAATTCAGTAAATTCATGGGACACCAACTGAACCTACAGAGCTCAGTAGCCTTGCTGCGTCCTGACAATGAGCACTCAGGAACGAAATGAAGGACGTGACTCCCTTCTCAGGAGCATCACAGAGACTAAATAATGAGACTGAACGAAAGGAGCACAAGACTTGTGCACTGAGCCATACCAGGCTCTGGGAGGCCGTCCTGGGCTTGTGGGGTGGAAGCCTCCTCTTGTGAAAATGTCCACAGTTCCTGAAGCCACCCTCGGTTTCAATGTCATTCCTATCAAAATCATGGTGGTAGATCCTAGAAGTAGGAAAAAAAAAAAAAACCCTAACATCCGTCAGCCCCCACAAATGACCCCGGACAGCAAATCAGTATTGGAAAAGCAGGACAGAGTGGGGCGCAGCACTTTCCTATTTCGAACGATGTCACAGAGACACAGGATAAAGCAGTGTGGTTCTCGGCCCCCTGCTGGCTCTGTCAGTTAAGCATCGACTCCTGACCTCACCTCAGGTCCTGATCTCGGGGTCGTGAGTTCTAGCCCTGGGCTGGGCCAGGCACGAGGTGTGGCGCCTACTTAGACCCACAGGGGGTGGTTCCAGCATAAGCTGAAGGAGCAGAACAGGGAGTCCAGAAGGAAATGTGCTCTGATACAACTGATTTTGTTTAACTTAATTTAAACCCAATTAATTAATGTATAGTGTATTATACTTTCAGAGGTAGAATTCAGGGATTCACCAGTTGGAGAGAACAGCAGTGCTCGTGACATCACCTGCCGTCCTTCGTGCCCATCCCCCGTTATCCCCTCCCCCGCTCCCCTCCAGCGACCCTCAGATTGTTTCCAATGATTCAGATCTGTATTTCCTGCATCTGTTTTCATCTTATTCGTTTTTCCTTCCCTTCACAGATGTTCATCTGCTTTGCTTCTTTAATTCCACCTATGAATGACACCATAGGGTCATTGTCTTTCCCGACTGACTTATTTCACTTAACAGGATCCCTCTAGTTGTATCCGCGTCATTGCAAATGGCAAGATTTCCTTCTCTTTGATAGCAGTACCATTCCTCTCTCTATGACCATCATCTATCTCCCATCCTCTATCCATCATCTGTCTGAAGGCACCGAGGCTCCTCCCACAGTGTGGCTACTGTGGGAGGACCCGGCTGCTGTGGACATCGGGGCGCAGGTGTCCCGCCCGGCGTTTCATTGCATCTGTATCTTCAGAGTGAGCTCCAGGCCGTGCACCTGCCGGTCGCAGGGCAGCTCTATCGGTAAGTTCCTGAGGAGCCTCGGCACTGTTTCCAGGGCAGCTGCACCAGCCCGCAGTCCCGCCCACAGTGGAAGAGGGTTGAGTGAGTCTTGTCGGACACGGTAAAAGTCTGGTCCACATTTCATTTCGCGTCCTGTGGGCTCCAATTCCTTGTCCTTAAGTATTTCTGGGGAAGCCGGGTGTTGTGCTCCATTTCAGCACGACGTTTCCGAAGCTCATAGTGTTGGACCCTAGCTCACGGGGGCCAACGTGTCCCGGTAGACGCCCCAGAGACTCAGACCCCAGACAGGCAGATGCAACTAGCAAGAGGGTTTTTTTTTTTATGACAGTCACAGAAAGAGAGAGAGAGAGAGGCAGAGACATAGGCAGAGGGAGAAGCAGGCTCCATGCACCTGGAGCCCAACGTGGGACTCGATCCTGGGTCTCCAGGATCGCGCCCTGGGCCAAAGGCAGGCGCTAAACCCCTGCGCCACCCAGGGATCCCTAGCAAGAGGGTTTTATTGAACGTTTGCGCAAACGGGCCCTAGGCCTCAAAGGTGGAAGAGCCCCGATTGGCAATTACAGGCATCTTTTAAAGGCAAACTGCGGGATTAGCATAGCATTCGGGTTAAGACACGATTGAGGGAATCCCTGGGTGGCTCAGCGGTTTGGCGCCTGCCTTTGGCCCAGGGCGCGATCCTGGAGTCCCGGGATCGAGTCCCACGTCAGGCTCCCGGCATGGAGCCTGCTTCTCCCTCCTCCTTTGTCTCTGCCTCTCTCTCTCTCTCTATGTCTATCATAAATAAATAAATAAATCTTAAAAAAAAAAAAGACACGATTGATTTCTTTGAAGGTCAACATGAACATGTTCAGGGACTTTCCAGTCAGGGCGTGGGGGGGGAATGGTTTTCTTATCTCGGAAAAACCACAGAATGTTTTTCGTTGCTTAAATTCCGGGAAGGCGCCTGGATGTGCTGCCTCTGGGTTAGGCGTGGTCCTAAATTTTCCCCGGGGGTGGGGGGGTGGGGTTGGGTTTCTTCAATAGGTCTCAGCTGGAGCCTGGAAGGAGGCAGGTCCCGCCCTGGGCGTGGGGACGCCGCCTCCCTCACCGCCTCCTTCAGCGCCTGAGCCCAGGCCCGAGTCAGGGGGCGTGTGTACGCAGTAGGCCTCGTCCGCCAGCAGTAACAGGAGCCGGTCTGTGCTCTGGCTGCCTGAGGAGGACGTGGGGCCGCGTCCAGGCTGACAGGAGCCCCGGCCTCCTCAGGACCCGCAGGTAGGCTTCAGGACCATGTGGAGCCGTGTCCTCGCTGACAGGAGCCTGGTCTCCTCAGGACCCACGGTGAGACTTCAGGAAGATGTGGGGCCGCTTCCTCGCTGACAGGAGCCCCAGCCTCCTCAGGACCCGCGGTGAGTTTTCGGGAAGATGTAGGGTCACGTCCACGCTGACAGGAGCCCCGGCCTCCTCAGGACCCACGGTGAGTTTTCGGGATGACGTGGGGCCGGGTCTACACTGACAGGATCCCCGGCCTTCTCAGGACCGGCGAGTAGGCTTCAGTCCCATGTGGGGCCGCGTCCACGGTGACAGGAACCTGGCCTCCTCAGAACCCGCAGGGAGGCTTCCGGAGGATGTGAGGCATAGTCCACAGTGACAGGACCCCCCTCGTCCTCAGGACCTGCTGTCTATGACTCAGGAAGACATGGGGCCACGTCTGCCATGACAGGAGTCCGGCTTCCTCAGGACCCGCTGGAGGACCCTGGAGGCGCTGTTCGGAGTCACATCCACCTCAGCAGTAGCTACTCAGAACGACAAGGTAAGTGAATGGGGACAATTGAGATAGGGTTAGGGTTTAGGGTGAGCAATATGTGGTTAGGGTTAAATTACATGATATGGATTAGTGATCATGGTTATGCGTTCGAGTTCCTGGTTAGGGTGAGAGATGGGGGAAGGGTCAAGAGTTAGGAGTAAGGTACGGATTTGGGATTAGGAAACTGAGTTAGGGAATGGATAAGGGTGATGTTACAGATAGGTTATTAGGGTTTAGGGTTAAGGGATGGGGGAGGGAATACGTTTAGAGATAGAGCGGGGGATGGGGTTGAAGTTTAGGGTTAGGGGTTAAGGCAGGGGTTTGGGCTAGGTTTAGGGTACAATTAGGGATTAGGGTACAGGTTAGGGTTAGGAAACGGGTTAGGGTACAGGTTAGGGATTAGGGTTAGGGTTAGGGAACGGGTTAGGGAACGGGTTAGGGTTAGAGGGTTAGGGTTAGGGTTTGGGTTAGGGAACGGGATAGGGAACGTGTTAGGGTTAGGGAATGGGTTAGGGAACGGGTTAGGTTTAGGGTTAGGGTTATGGAACGGGTTAGAGTTAGGGAACGGGTTAGGGTTAGGGGTTAGGGTTAGGGTTAGGGAACGGGTTAGGGTTAGAGGGTTAGGGTTAGGGTTAGGGGGTTAGGGTTAGGGAACGGGTTAGGGTTAGGGAACGGGTTAGGGTTAGGGAACGGGTTAGGGTTAGCGTTAGGGAACGGGTTAGGGTTAGGGTTAGGGAACGGGTTACGGTTAGGGAATGGGTTAGGGTTAGGGAACGGGTTACGGTTAGGGAACGGGTTAGGGTTAGGGTTAGGTTTTGGGTACTGGTTTGGTTTAGGGTTAGGGTAAGGGTACGCGTTAGGGTTAGGTTTAGGGTACGGGTTCGGTTAGGGTTAGGGTTAGGGTCTGGGTACTGATTATGGTTAGGTTTGGGTTAGGGTAGGGGTTAGGTTTAGGGTTAGGTTTAGGGTCGGGTTAGGGTTAAGGTTAGGGATAGGTTTAGGGTTAGGGTTAGCATTAGGATATGGGTTAGGGTTACAGTTAGGGTATGGGTTAGGGTACCGGTTAGGGTTAGTGTTAGGGTTAGGGCTAGGGTACGGGTTAGCAATAGGGTTAGGGTAAGGGTTAGGTTTAGTGTCCAGGTTAGGGTTAGGGTTAGTGTACGAGTAAGGGTTAGGATTACGGTAAGGGTACGGGTTAGGATTAGGGTTAGGTTTAGGGTTAGGGTTAGGGTACAGGTTAGGGTTAAGTTTAGGGTTAGGGTTAGGGTACTGGTTAGGGTTACGGTTAGGGTATGGGGTAGGGTTACAGTAAGGGTTAGGGTACGGGTTAGAGTTAGGGTTAGGATTAGGGCTAGGGTATGGGTTAGGGTAGGGTTAGGGTTAGGATTAGCGTATGGGTTAGGATTAGGGTTAGGGCTATGGTACAGATAGAGTACGGGTTAGGGTTAGGGTACAGGTTAGGGTACGGGTACGGGTTAGGGCTATGTTACTGGTTTGGGTTAGGGTTGGGGTTTGGGTACGGGTGATGGTTAGGGTTAGGGTTAGGGTACGGGTTAGGGTTAGGGTTAGGTTACGGTTTAGGGTTAGGCTTAGGGTACGGGTTATGGTACTGGTTAGAGTTAGGGTTAGGGTTAGGTTAAGGGTTAGTGTTAGGTTTAGGTTACGGGTTATGATAATTGTTAGGTTTAGGTTTAGGGTAGTGTTTAGGCTTAGGGTTAGGGATAGGGTATGGTTTAGGGTTAGGGTTAGGGTTAGGGAACGGGTTAGGATTAGGGTTAGGGTACTGGTAAGGGTTAGGGTTAGTGTTAGGGAACAGTTTAGGGTAGGTTTAGGGTTAGTGTTAGGGTTAGGATACGGGTAAGCGTTAGGGTTAGGGTGAGGGCACGGGTTAGGGTTAGGGTTCAGGTTAGGGTACTGGTTAGGTTTAGGGTTAGGGTTACGGAACAGGTTAGGGATAGGGTTAGGGTTATGGTTAGGTTTAAGGTATGGGTTAGGGCTAGGTTTAGGTTACGGGTTAGGTTTAGTGTTAGGGTTAGGGTTAGGTTTAGGGTTAGGGTACGATTTAGGGTTAGGTTTTGGGTACTGGTTTGGTTTAGGGTTCGGGTAAGGGTACGCATTAGGGTTAGGTTTAGGGTACGGGTTCGGTTAGGGTTAGGATTTGGGTACTGATTATGGTTAGGTTTGGGTTAGGGTAGGGGTTAGGTTTAGGTTCGGGTTAGGGTTAAGGTTAGGGATAGGTTTAGGGTTAGGGTTAGCACTAGGATAAGGGTTAGGGTTACAGTTAGGGTACGGGTTAGGGTACCGGTTAGGGTTAGTGTTAGGGTTAGGGCTAGGGTACGGGTTAGCAATAGGGTTAGGGTAAGGGTTAGGTTTAGTGTCCGGGGTAGGGTTAGGGTTAGTGTACGAGTAAGGGTTAGGATTAGGGTAAGGGTACGGGTTAGGATTAGGGTTAGGGTTAGGGTTAGGGTACAGGTTAGGGTTAAGTTTAGGGTTAGGGTTAGGGTACTGGTTAGGGTTACGGTTAGGGTATGGGGTAGGGTTTCAGTAAGGGTTAGGGTACGGGTTAGGGTTAGGGTTAGGGTTAGGATTAGGGCTAGGGTATGGGTTAGGGTTAGGGTAGGGTTAGGGTTAGGATTAGCGTATGGGTTAGGATTAGGGTTAGGGCTATGGTACGGCTAGAGTACGGGTTAGGGTTAGGGTACGGGTTAGGGTACGGGTTCGGGTACGGGTACAAATTAGGTTTAGGGTACTGGTTAGGGTTAGGGTTAGGGTACTGGTGTGGGTGAGGGTTAGCGTTAGGGTTAGGGTACAGTTTAGGGTTAGGGTTAGGGTACGGGTTACGGTACTGGTTAGGGTTAGTGTTAGGGTTAGGTTAAGGGTTAGTGTTAGGGTTAGGGAACGGGTTACGATACGGGTTAGGGTTAGGTTTAGGGTAGTGTTTAGGGTTAGGGTTAGGGTATGGTTTAGGGTTAGGGTTAGCGTACGGGTTAGGATTAGTGTTATGGTTAGGGTTACGTTACTGGTTAGGGTTAGGGTTAGGGTACAGTTTAGGGTTAGGTTTAGGGTTATGTTAGGGTTAGGATACGGGTAAGGGTTATGGTTAGGGTGAGGTTGCGGTTTAGGGTTAGGTTTAGGGTTAGGGTACTGGTTACGTTTAGGGTTAGGGTTAGGGTACGGGTTAGGGTAAGGGTTACGGTTAGCATTAAGGTTAGGTTGAGGTTACGGGTTAGGTTTAGGGTAAGGGTTAGGGTTAGGGTATGGTTTATGGTTAGGTTTAGTGTTAGGTTTAGGGTACTGGTTTGGTTTAGGGTTAGGGTAAGTGTACGCGTTAGGGTTAGGGTTTGGGTATAGGTTCAGGTTAGGGTTAGGGTTAGGGTTAGGGTACTGATTAGGGTTAGGGTTCGGGTTAGGGTAGGGGTTAGGGTTATGGTTAGGTTTAGGGTACGGGTTAGGGTTAAGGTTAGGGTTAGGGCTAGGGTACGGGTTAGCAATAGGTTTAGGGTAAGGATTAGGGTACGGGTTACGGTACTGGTTAAGGTTAGGTTTAGGGTTAGGTTACGGGTTAGGGTTAGGTTTAGGAAACAGGTTACGGTACGGTTGAGGGTTAGGGTAAGGGTACTGGTTAGGGTTAGGGTTAGGGTACGGATTAGTGTTAGGATTAGGGTTAGGGTTAGGTTTAGGGTACTGGTTATGGTTATGGTTAGGGTTAGGGTTAATGTAGAGGTTAGGGTTAGGGTTAGGATACTGGATAGGGTTAGGGTTAGGGTTAGGTTTAGGGTACGGGTTAGGGTTAGGGTACTGGTTAGGGTTAGGGTTAGCGTTAGGTTAGGTTACGGGTTAGGATACAGGTTATGGTTAGGGTTAGGGTTAGGGTACGGGTTAGGTTATGGGTTAGGGTTAGGTTTAAGGTACGTGTTAGGGTATGGGTTAGGGTTAGGGTACGGGTTACGGAATGGTTTAGGGTTAGGGTTAGGGTACTGGTTAGGGTTAGGGTTAGGGTACGCGTTAGGGTTAGGGTACGGGTTAGGGTTGGGGTTAGGGTTATGGTTAGGGAGAGGGTACTGGAGAGGGTTAGAGTTAGGGTTAGGTTAGGGTGCAGGTTAGGGTTAGGGTTATGGTTAGGTTTAGATTTAGGGATAGGGTTAGGTTTAGTGTTAGAGTACAAGTTAGGGTTAGGGTTAGTGTTAGGTTTAGGGTACTGGTTAGGGTTAGGTTTAAGGTTAGGGAACGGGTTAGGGTTAGGGTTATGTCTAGGGGTACGGTACGGGTTAGCGTGAGGGTTAGGGTTAGGTTACAGGTTAGGGTTAGGGTTAGTGTACGGGTTAGGGTTAGGGTTAGGTTACGGGTTAGGTTTAGGGTTAGGGTACGGTTTAGGGTTAGGGTTAGGTTACTGGTTAGGGTGAGGGTTAGGGTTAAGGTACGGGTTAGGGGTAGGGTTAGGTTTAGTGTTAGGGTTAGGGTACGGGTTAGGGTTAGGGTATAGGTTAGGGTTAGGTTTAGGCTTGGGTTTAGGGTTAGGGTTACGGTATGGTTTAGCGTTAGGTTTAGGTTTATGGTACGGGTTAGGGTTAGGGTTAGGTTATGGTTTAGGGTACTGGTTACGGGACTGATTACGGTTAGTGTTAGCGTTAGGGTTATGTTACGGATTAGGGTTAGGGTACGGGTTAGGGTACGGTTTAGGGTTAGGCTTAGGGTATGGGTTGGGGTTAGGGTTAGGGTTAGGGAATGGATTAGGTTTAGAGTTAGGGTTAGGGTACGGGTTAGGTTTAGGGTACTGATTACAGTTAGGTTACAGGTTAGGGTTAGGGTTAGGGTTGGGGTACGGGTTAGGCGTAGGTTTAGGGTTACTGTTAGGTTTAGGGTACGGGTTAGGGTTAGGGTACGGTTTAGGGTTAGGGTTAGGTTAAGGGTTAGGGTTAGGGAAAGGGTTAGGTTTGGGGTTAGGTTTAGGGTACGGGTTAGGGTTAGTGTTAGGGATAGGGTACGGGTTAGGCGTAGTGTTAGTGTTAGGGTTAGGGTACGGGTTATTGTTAGGGTTAGGGTAAGGTTTAGTGTTAGGGTTAGCGTACTGGTACGGGTAGGGTTAGGGTTAGGATTAGGGTACGCGTTAGGGTTAGGTTAGGGTTAGGGTACTGGGTAGGTTTAGGGTTAGGATTAGGGCACGTGTTAGGGATAGTTTTAGGGTTAGGGTACGGGTTAGGTTTATGGTACAGGTTGGGTTAGGGATAGGGATAGGGTTTTGTTTGGGGTTAGGGCTAGAGTTAGGTTTAGGTTACTGGTTATGGTCAGCGTTAGGGTTAGGGTATGTGTCAGGGTTAGGGTTAGGGTCACGGTTGGGGTACGGGATAGGCTAAGGGTTAGGTTTAGGTTACGGTTTAGGGTTAGGGTTAGTGTACGGGTTAGGCTTATGGTTAGGTTAAGGGTACCGGTTAGGGTTAGGGTTAGGGTACGGGTTAGGGTTAGAGTTAGGGTTAGGGTTAGGGTACTGGTTAGGTATAGTGTTAGGGTTAGGATACAGTTTAGGGTTAGCGTGAGGGTACGGTTTAGGGTTAGGGTTAGGGTTAGGATTAGGGTACTGGCTAGGATTAGGTTTAGGGTAATGGTACGGGTTAGGGTATGGGTTAGGGTACTGGTTAGGGTACGGGTTAGGGTTTAGGGTTAGGGTTAGGGAAATTGTTAGGGTTAGGGTACGGGTTAGGGTACGGGTTAGGATTAGGCTACGGCTTAGGGTTAGGGTACGATTTAGGAATGGGGTACGGGTTAGGGTAAGGGTGTGTGGTAGGGTTAGGGTTAGGATAAGCGTACGGGTACGGGTTAGGGTTAGAGGCAGGGTTACGGTATGGGTAAGGGTTAGGGATACGTTACGGTAAGGGTTAGGTTATGTGTGAGGGTTAGGGTTAGGGTACGGCTTAGGGTTAGGGTTAGGGTTAGAGTACCGGTTAGTGTTAGGGTTAGGGTACGGTTTAGGGTTAGGGTTAGGGTTAGGGTACTGGTTAGGGTTAGGGTACGGGTTAGTGTTAGGGTTAGGGTTAGGGTTAGGGTTATGGTACGGCTTACGGTACGGGTTAGGGTACGGGTTAGGGTACGGGTACGGTTTAGGGTTAGGGTACGGATTAGTGTTAGAATTATGGTTAGGGTTAGGTTTAGGGTACTGGTTAGGGTTAGGGTTAGGGTAGAGGTTAGGGTTAGGTTTAGGGTTTGGGTTAGGATACTGGTTAGGGTTAGCGTTAGGGTTAGGTTAAGATACGGGTTAGGGTTAGGGTATGCGTTAGGGTTAGGGTTAGGGTACGGGTTAGGGTTAAGGTTAGGGTTAGGGTTAGGGTTAGCGTTAGGATACGGGTAAGGGTTACGTATAGTGTACGGGTTAGGGTTAGTGTTAGGGTTAGATTCAGGGTACGGGTTAGCAATAGGGTTAGGCCTAGGGTTAGGTTTAGTGTACGGGTTAGGTTTAGGGTTAGGTTACAGGTAGGGTTAGGGTTAGGGTAAGGGTACGGGTTAGTGTTAGGTTCAGGGTTAGGGTTAGGGTTCGGGTAAGGGTTAAGGTTAGGGTTAGGGTTAGTGTACTTGTTTGGTTTAGGGTTAGGGTACGTGTTAGGGTTAGGGTACGGGTTAGGGTTAGGGTGAGTGCACGGGTCAGGGGTAGGGTTAGGGTTAGGGTTAGGTTCCGGGTTAGGGTTAGGGCTGGGTATGGGTTAGGGTTAGGTTTAGGGTAAGGGTACGGGGTAGGGTTAGGGTTAGGGTACGGGTTAGGGTTAGGGTACTGGTTAGGGTTAGGGTTAGGGTACTGGTTAGGGTTAGTGTACGTGTTAGGGTTAGTGTAAGGGTTAGGGTTAGGGTACGGGTTAGGGTTAGTGTACGGCTTAGGGTAAGGGTGAGGGTATGGGTTAGGTTTAGGGTTAGGGTAAGGGTTAGAGTTAGGGTTAGGGTTAGGGTTTGTTTTAGGTTACGGTTTAGGGTTAGGCATAGGGAACGGGTTTCGGTACGGGTTAGGGTTAAAGTTAGGGTACGGGTTAGGTTTAGGGTTAGGATGAGGGTACGGATTAGGGTTAGGGTTAGGGTACGGGTTAGGGTTCTGGTTAGGGCACTGTTTAAGGTTAGGGTTAGGGTACAGTTTAGGGTTAGGTTTAGGTTTAGGGTTAGGGTTAGGATACGGGTTAGGGTTAGGTACTGGTTAGGGTTAGTGTTAGGGTACGGGTTAGGGTTAGGGTACGGTTAGGGTTAGGGTTAGTTTACGGGTTAGGGTTAGGGTTAGGTTTAGGGTATGGTTTAGGGTTAGGGTTAGGGTTAGGGTTAGGTTTAGGTTTAGGGTTAGGGTTAGGATACGGGTTAGGGTTAGGTACTGGTTAGGGTTAGTGTTAGGGTACGGGTTAGGGTTAGGGTACGGTTAGGGTTAGGGTTAGTTTACGGGTTAGGGTTAGGGTTAGGTTTAGGGTATGGTTTAGGGTTAGTGTTAGGGTACAGGTTTGGTTTAGGTTTAGGGTAAGGGTATGCGTTAGGGTTAGGGTTAGTGTACGGTTTAGGGTACTGGGTTAGGGTTAGTGTTAGGGTTAGGGTTACGGTTAGGTTTAGGGTATGGTTTAGGGTTAAGGTTAGGGCTAGCATTAGGGTTAGGGTACGGGTTAGGGTATAGGTTACGGTGAGGGTTAAGGTTAAGTTACGGGTGAAGGTGAGGGTTAGGGTTAGGGTTAGGGTACGGGTTAGGGTGAGTGTTAGGGTTACGTTATGTGTTATGGATAGGGTTACGGTACGGGTTATGGTACTGGTTAAGCTTAGGGTTAGGGTACGGTTTAGGGTTAGGGTTAGGGTTAGGTATAGGGTACGTGTTAGGGTACAGGTTAGTGTTAGGGTTAGTGTTCGGGTACTGGTTAGGGTTAGGGTTAGGATTAGGGTACGAGTGAGGGTTAGGGTTAGGTTTATGGTTAGGGTACAGGTTAGGAGTAGGGTTAGGGTTAGGGTACTGTTAGAGTAAGGTTTAGGGTTAGGGTACGGGTTAGGGTTACGGTTAGGGTAAGGGTACGGGTTAGGGTTAGTGTTAGGGTACGGGTTAGGATTAAGGTTAGGGTACTTACTGATTAGGGTTAGGGTTAGCGTTAGAGTACGGGTGAGGGTTATTGTTAGGGGTAAGGTTAGGGTACGGGTTAGGGTACGGGTTAGGTTTAGGGTTAGGTTATGGTTTAGGGTTAGGGTTAGGGTACGGGTTATGGTACTGGTTAGGGTTTGGGTTAGGGTTAGGTTATGGTAGGTTTAGGGTTAGATCAGGGTTACGGTACAAGGTTAGGGTTTAGTTTTAGGGTAGTGGTTTAGGGTTAGGGTTGTAGGGTAGGGTAGGGTTAGGGTTAGGTAGCGGGTAGGTTTAGGGTTAGGGTTAGGTTAGGGTACGGGTTACGGTATGGTTAAGGTTAGGGTTAGGGTACGTTAGGGTTAGGTTTAGGTTAGGGTATAGTTACGGTAGGGATAGGGTTAGGGTTAGGAGTAGTTCCGGGTTAGGGTTAGGGCTGGGTATGGGTTAGGGTTAGGTTAGGTAAGGGTACGGTAGGTTGGGGTTAGGTACGGTTAGGGTTAGGGTACGGTTAGGGTTAGGGTTAGGGTACTGTTAGGGTTAGTGTACGGTGTTAGGGTTAGTGTAAGGGTTAGGTTAGGGTACGGTTAGGGTTAGTGTACGGCTTAGGTAAGGTGAGGGTATGGGTTAGGTTTAGGTTAGGGTAAGGGTTAGAGTTAGGGTTAGGTTAGGGTTTGTTTAGGTTACGGTTTAGGGTTAGGCATAGGAACGGGTTTCGGTACGGGTTAGGGTTAAAGTTAGGGTACGGGTTAGGTTTAGGTTAGGATGAGGTACGGATTAGGGTTAGGGTTAGGTACGGGTTAGGTTCGGGTTAGGGCACTGTTTAAGGTTAGGGTTAGGTACAGTTTAGGGTTAGGTTTAGGTTTAGGGTTAGGTTAGGATACGGTTAGGGTTAGGTACGGTTAGGGTTAGTGTACGGTTATTGGTACGGGTTAGGTGTTAGGGTAGGTTAGGGTAGTTAGGGTTAGGTTTAGGGTTAGGGTTAGGTTAGGTAGGTTTAGTTTAGGTTAGGTTAGGTAAGGTTTGGTATTAGGTTAGGTAAGGGTAGCGTTAGGTTAGGGTAGTTAGTGGTTACGGTTATTAGGGTACTGGGTATTTAGGGTGGTAGGTGTTAGGGTTAGGGTACGGTTAGGGTTTTAGGGTATGGTTAGTAGGTTAGGTTAGGTGGTAGTAGTTAGGCTAGATTAGGGTTAGGTACGGTTAGGGTATAGGTTACGGTGAGGGTTAAGGTTAAGTTACGGGTGAAGGTGAGGTTAGGGTTAGGGTTAGGGTACGGGTTAGGGTGAGTGTTAGGGTTACGTTATGTGTTATGGATAGGGTTTACGGTACGGGTTATGGTACTGGTTAAGCTTAGGGTTAGGGTACGGTTTAGGGTTAGGGTTAGGGTTAGGTATAGGGTACGTGTTAGGGTACAGTTAGTGTTAGGGTTAGTGTTCGGGTACTGGTTAGGGTTAGGGTTAGGATAGGGTACGAGTGAGGGTTAGGGTTAGGTTTATGGTTAGGGTACAGGTTAGGAGTAGGGTTAGGGTTAGGGTACTGTTAGAGTAAGGTTTAGGGTTAGGGTACGGGTTAGGGTTACGGTTAGGGTAAGGTAACGGGTTAGGGTTAGTGTTAGGGAAACGGTTAGGATTAAGTTAGGGTACTTACTGATTAGGGTTAGGGTTAG
>NW_024570708.1:0-29281 GCF_018345385.1 Vulpes lagopus | reverse complement strand
AGGATAGGGTTAGGGCAGGGTACGGGTTAGAGTATGGGTTAGGTTACGGATTAGGTTTAGGGTACGGGTTAGGTTTAGTGTTAGGTTTAGGGTACGGGTTAGGGTTAGGGTTAGGGTTAGGGTTCGGTTTAGGGTTAGGGCTAGGGTAGGGTAGTGGCTAGGGTAAGGGTTACGGTACGGGTAGGGGTTAGGTTACGGCTTCAGGTAATGGTGAGGGTACGGGATAGCAGTAGGGTTAGGGTTAGGGTTAGGGTATGGGTTAGGTTTAGGGTTAGGGTATGGGTTAGGGAACGGGTACGGGTTAGGGTTAGGTTTAGGGTACTGGTTAGGGTTAGGGTTAGGGTACCAGTGAGGTATAGTGTTAGGGTTAGGGCTAGGGTACGTGTTAGGGTTAGGTTTAGGATTAGGTTATGGTTTAGGGTTAGGGTTAGCGTACCTGTTACAGTACTGGTTAGGGTTAGGGTTAGGGTTAGGTTACGGGTTTCGGTTAGCTTTATGGTTTGGGTTACGGTAAGGGTTAGGATTAGGTTTTGGGTATTGGTTAGGGCTAGGGTTAGGGTTAGGGTACAGATTAGGGTTAGGGTTAGGATTAGTGTACGGGTTAGGTTTAGAGTAAGGTTTAGGGTTAGGATACTGGCTAGGTTTACGTTTAGGATTGGGGTATGGGTTAGGGATAGGATGAGGGTTAGGGTTAGGATACTGGTTAGGGTTAGGGTCAGGGTTAGGGTTTCGGTAAGGGTTAGTGTACGGGTTAGGATTAGTGTTAGGTTATGGGTGAAGGTTAGGGTTATGGTAAGGGGTGAGTTTTAGGGTAGGTTTTAGGGTTAGGTTTAGGGTTAGGGTTAGGGTACTGGTTTGGTTTATGTTTAGGGTAAGGGTATGCGTTAGTGTTAAATTTAGCGTACAGGTTAGGCTTAGGGTTAGGGTTAGGGTACTGGTTAGGGTTAGGGTTAGGGTTAAGGTAGGGGTTAGGGTTAGGGTAGGTTTGGGTACGGGTTAGGGTTAAGGTTAGGGTTAGGGTTAGGTTTAGCGTTAGGGTACAGGTTAGGGTTAGGTTTTGGGTTAGCGTTAGAGTACGGGTTAGGGTTCCAGTTAGGGGGCGGGATAGGGTACGGGTTAGGGTTAGTGTTAGGTTACGGGTTAGGGTTAGGGTTATGGTTAGGGTATGGTTTAGGGTTAGGGTTAGGGTACTGGTTTGGTTTAGGGTTAGGGTTAGGGTACGGGTTAGGTTTAGGGTTACGGTTAGGGTTAGGTGTAGGGTACGGGTTAGGGTATGGTTAGGGTTAGGGTTAGGTTTAGGGTACGGGTTAGGGTTAAGGTTAGGGTTAGGGTTAATTTAGGGTACGGGTAAGGAATACGGTTAGGGTACAGGTTAGGTTACGGGCTAGTGTTAGTGTTAGGGTTAGGGTTAGGGTACGGGTTAGCAATAGGGTTAGGGTTAGGATTAGGGTACGGGTTAGGGTTAGGTTTAGTGTACGGGTTAGGGTTAAGGTAAGTTTATGGGTTAGGGTTAGGTTTAGGGTTAGGGTTAGGGTACGGGTTAGTGTTAAGGTTAGGTTTAGGGTTAGGGAACTGCATAGGGTTAGTATTAGGGTTAGGGTACCTGTTAGGATTATGGTTAGAGTTAGGTTTAGGGTAGAGGTTAGGGTTAGGGTTAGGGTAAGGTTACGGGTTAGAGTTAGTGTTAGGGTACGGGATACGGTACAGGTAGGGTTAGGGTTATGTTACGTCTTAGGGTTAGGGTTAGGTTAAGGGTTACAGTACGGTTTAGGGTTAGGTTTAGGGTACTGGTTAGGGTTAGGGTACGGGTTAGGGATAGGGTTAGGGTTAGGGTACGGGTTAGGATTAGGGTTAGTGTTAGGGTACTGCTTAGGGTTAGGATTCGGGTTAGGGTACAGGTTAGGGTTAGGTTTAGGTTTAGGATTAGGATACGGGTTAGGCTTAGGGTTAGGGTTAGTGTAAGGTTACAGGATAGGGTTAGGGTTAGGGTTAGGGTACGGGTTACGGTTAGGCTTAGGGTACGGGTTAAGGTTTGGGTTAGTGTTAGGGTTACGGTTTGGTTATAGGTTAGGGTTAGGGTTAGGTTTAGGGTACGGTTTAGGGTTAGGGTTAGGGTTATGGTTAGGGTACTGGTTAGGGTACGGGTTAGGGTTAGGATTAGTGTACAGCTTAGGGTACGGGTTAGGGTTAGGGTTAGGGTACGGTTGTGGGTTAGGGTTAGGGTAAGGGTACGGGTTACGGTTAGGGTTTGGGTACAGGTTAGGTTTAGGGTTAGGGTTAGTGTACTGGTTAGGGTTCGGGTAAGGGTGTGGTTAGGGGTTATGGTTATGGTTAGGGTTAGGGTTAGGGTTAGTGTTATTGTTGGGTTAGGGTTTGGGTTAGGGTTAGGGTTAGGTACGGGTTAGAGTTACGGTTAGGGTACGTGTTATGGTACGGGTTAGGGTTAGTGTTAGGTTTAGGTTTAGGGTACGGGTTAGCAATACGGTCCGGGTTAGTGTTAGGTTTAGGTTACAGGTTAGGGTTAGGGTTAGGGTATGGGTTAGTGTTAGTGTTAAGGTAAGGGTACGGGTTAGGGTTAGGGTTAGGATTAGGATATGGGTTAGGTTTAAGGTTAGGGTTAGGGTTAGGGTACTGTTTAGGGTTTGGGTTAGTATACGGTTTAGGGTTAGATTAAGGGTTACGGTTAGGGTACAGGTAAGGGTTAGGGTACGGGTTAGGGTTAGGGTGAGTGAATGGGTTAGGTTTAGTGTTAGGGTTAGGGTTAGTTTACGGGTTAGGGTTAGGGCTGTGGACGGGTTAGGGTCCGGGGGGGTACGGATTAGGGTTAGGGTACGGGTTAGGGTTAGGATTAGGGTTGGGTTAGGGTTAGGTTTAGGGTTAGGGTACGGGTTAGGGTTAGGGTACGGCTAAGGGTTAGGGTGAGGGTACGGGTTAGGTTTAGGGTTAGGGTTAGGTTTAGGGTTAGGGTTAGGGTACGGGTTAGGGTTAGGGTTAGGGGAAGGTTACGGGTTAGGTTTAGGGTTAGGGTACGGGTTATGGTACAGTCTAGGGTTAGGGTTAGGGTTATGTTACGGTTTAGGGTTAGGGTCAGGTTACATGTTACTGTATGGGTTAGGGTTAGGGATAGGCTACTGGTTAGGGTTGGTTAGGGTTAGGGTTAGGGTTAGGGTTAGGCTTAGTGTTAGGGTTAGGGTTAGGGTTAGGGTTAGGGCTGGGTACGGGTTAGGGTAAGGTTTAGGGTACAGGTTAGGGTTAGGGTTAGGTTACGGGTTAGTGTTACTGTTAGGGTTAGGGTACGGGTTAGGGTTAGTGTTAGGTTACTGGTTAGGGTTAGGTTTAGGGTACGGGTTATGGTTAGGGTTAGGGTTAGATTTAGGTTACGGGTTACGGTTTGGCTGTGTACGAGTTAGGATAAGGTTTAGGGTTAGGGTTAGGGTACGGGTTAGGGTACGGGTTAGGGTTAGGGTAAGGGGTAGGGGTAGGGTTAGGGTACGGATTAGGATTAGGGTTAGGGTAAGCGTACACGTTAGGGTTAGGGTTAAGGTACGGGTTTGAGTTAGGATTAGGGTTAGGGTACTGGTTAGGGTTAGGGTTAGGGTACCAGTGAGGTATAGTGTTAGGGTTTAGGGCTAGGGTACTGTTAGGGTTAGTTTAGGATTAGTTCTGGTTTAGGGTTAGGGGTTAGCGTACCTGTTTCAGTACTGGTTAGGGTTAGGGTTAGGGTTAGGTTACGTTTCGGTTAGGTTTAGGGTTTGGGTTAGCAGTACGGGTTAGGATTAGGTTTTGGGTATTGGTTAGGGCTAGGTTTAGTGTTAGGGTACGGATTAGAGTTAGGGTTATGGTTAGTGTACGGTTTAGGTTTAGAGTAAGGTTTAGGGTTAGGATACTGGCTAGGTTTACGTTTAGGATTAGGGTATGGGTTAGGGATAGGATGAGGGTTAGGGTTAGGATACTGGTTAGGGTTAGGGTCAAGGGGTTAGGGTTTCGGTAAGGGTTAGTGTACGGCTTAGGATTAGTGTTAGGTTATGGGTGAGGGTTAGGGTTATGGTAAGGGGTGAGTGTTAGGGTAGGTTTTAGGGTTAGGTTTAGGGTTAGGGTTAGGGTACTGGTTTGGTTTATGTTTAGGGTAAGGGTATGCATTAGTGTTAAGTTTAGCGTACGGGTTAGGCTTAGGGTTAGGGCTAGGGTTAGGGTACTGGTTCGGGTTAGGGTTAGGCTTAGGGTACAGGTTAGGGTTAGGTTTAGGGTTAGGTTTAGCTTTAGGGTTACGGTTTAGGGTTAAGTTTAGGGTTAGGGATAGGGTACTGGTTAGGGTTAGGGTGAGGGGATGGTCTAGGGTTAGAATACGGGTTAGGGTTAGGGTTATGGTTAGGGTTAGGGTACGGTTTAGGGTTAGGATGAGTGTTCGGGTTAGGGTACCGGTTATGGTTAGGGTTAAGTTGAGCGTACTGGTTAGGGTTAGTTTTAGGGTTAGGGTTAGGGTTAGGGTATGGGTGAGTGTTAGGGTACGGGTTAGGGTTAGGGTTAGGGTATGGGTTAGGGTGAGGGTTAGGGTTAGGTTACGGGTTCGTTTAGGTTTAGGGTCCGGGTTAGGGATAGGGTTAGGGTTAGGTTACGGGTAAGGGTTGTGGTCGGGTACGGGTACGGGTTAGGGTTTGGGTTAGGTTTAGGGTACTGGTTAGGGTTAGGGTTAGGGTTTGGGTACGCGTTAGTTTCAGGGTTAGGGATAGGGTTAGGGTACAGGATAGGGTTAGGATTAGGGTTAGGGTACTGGTTAGGGTTAGGTTTAGGGTTAGTGTTATGGTACAGGTTAGGGTATGGTTAGTGTTAGGGTACGGGTTAGGGGTATGGTTAGGGTTAGGTACGTGTAAGGGTTAGGGTTCGGGTTAGTGTTAGTGTTGGGGTACGGGATAGGGTTAGGGTTAGGGTTAGAGTACGGGATAGTGTTAGGGTTAGGGCTGGGTACGGGTTAGGGTTAGGGTTAGTGTTATGGTACAGGTTAGGGTAGGGTTAGTGTTAGGGTACGGGTTAAGGTTAGGTTTAGGTTTAGGTACTTGTAAGGGTTAGGGTTCAGGTTAGTGTTAGTGTTATGGTACGGGATAGGGTTAGGGTTAGGGTGAGAGTACAGGTTAGTGTTAGGGTTAGGGCTGGGTACGGGTTAGGGTTAGTGTTCGGGATAGGGTTAGGGTTAGGATACGGGTTGGGTTTAGGGTTAGGGTTAGGTTTAGGGTATGGGTTAGGGTTAGTGTGAGGGTTAGGGTTAGGAAACTGGTTAGGGTTTGGTTAAGGTTTAGAGTTAGGTCACGAGTTAGGTTTAGGGTACTGATTACGGTTAGGATACGGGTTAGGGTTAGGGTTACAGTACGGTTTGGGTTAGGGTACGGGTTAGGGTTAGGGTACGGTTTAGGTTTAGGGTTAGGGTTCGGGTTACGGTTAGTGTTAGGTTTGGATGAGGTTTAGGGTTAGGGTTAGAGTACGGTTTATTTTTAGGGTTAAGGTTAGGGTACGGGATAGGGTTATGGTTAGGGTACAGTTTAGTGTTAATGTTACGATTAGTGTACGGGATAGGGTTAGGGTTAGGGTTAGGGTACCGGTTAGGGTTATGGTTAGGGGACGTGGTAGGGTACCGTTTAATGTCAGGGTTAGGGTTAGGGTTAGGGTTAGGGTTAGGTTTAGTGTACAGGTAAGAGTTAGGGTTACGGTTAGGTTATGGGTTAGGGTTAGGTTTTGAATACAGGTTAGGGTTAGCATTAGTGTTAGTGTTAGGCCTATTATGTTAGGCGAAGTGTAAGGGTATGGGTTAGGGTACGGGTAGGGGAAGGGTTAGGGTACGGGTATGGTTTAGGTTTAGGGTTAGGGTTAGGGTACAGGTACAGGTTAGGGTTAAGGTTATGGTTAGGGTTACGGTTAGGGTTAGGATACGGGTTACGAAACGGGTTAGGTTTGGGTTAGGGTTAGGGTTAGGGTTAGGGTACGGGTTAGGTTTAGGGTTAGGGGTAGGGTACGGGTTAGAGTTAGGGTTAGGCTACGTGTTAGGGTTAGGGTACGGGTTAGGGTACGGTTTAGGGTTTGGGTTAGGGCTGGGTACGGGTTAGGGTTAGGGTACGGTTTACGGTTAGGTTTAGGGTTAGGGATAGGGTACGGGTTAGTGTTCGGTTTATGATTAGGTTATGGTTAGGGTTTGGGTTAGGTTTAGGGTTAGGTTACGAGTTAGGGTTAGTGTTAGGGTTAGGGTAGGGTTACTGGTTAAGATTAGGTTTAGGGTTAGGGTTTGTTACGGGTCAGTGTTAGGGTTAGGGTTAGAGGACGGGTTAGGGTTAGGGTTAGGTTTAGGGTACGGGTGACGGTTAGGGTTTAGGGTTAGGGTACGGGTTCGGGTTAGGGTTAGGGTACGGGTTAGGTTTAGGTTTAGGTTTAGGGTACGTGTTAGGGTGAAGGTTAGGTTTAGGTTTAGGAAACTGGTTAGGATTAGGGTTAGTGTTAGGGTACGGATTAGGGTTAGATTAAAGGTTAGTGTTAGGGTACGGATTAGGGTTAGATTAAAGGTTAGGATTAGGGTACGGGTTAGTGTTAGGGTTAGGGTTAGGTTATGGATTAGGGTTAGAGTTAGGGTTAGGTACGGGTAAGGGTTAGGATACAGGTAAGGGTACTGGTTAGGGTTAGGGTACGGTTTAGGGTTACGGTTAGCGTTAGAGTTAGGGTATGGGTTAGGGTTAGGTTTATGGTACGGATTAGGGATAGGGTTACGTTTAGGGTTTGGTTATGGTTTAGGCTTAGGGTTAGGGTTACGGTTAGGGTAATGGTTTCATTTAGGTTTAGGGTTAGGGTACGGGTTAGGTTTAGGGTTAGGTTTAGGGTACGGGTTAGGGTATGGGTTAGGATTAAGGTTAGTGAACGGC
This sequence comes from Vulpes lagopus, assembly GCF_018345385.1. Taxonomy (NCBI): domain Eukaryota; kingdom Metazoa; phylum Chordata; class Mammalia; order Carnivora; family Canidae; genus Vulpes; species Vulpes lagopus. The sequence continues at coordinate 22,382 of NW_024570708.1, read as the reverse complement.
TTAGGGTACGGGTTAGGGTTAGGGTTAGGGTATGGATAAGGGTCAGGGTTAGGGTAAGGGTACGCGTTAGGGTTAGGGTTAGGGTACGGGTTAGGGTTAGGTTTAGAGTTAGGGTACTGGTTAGGGTTAGGTTTAGGGTAGGGGTTAGGGTTAAGGTTAGGATTAGGTTTAGGGTACGGGTTAGGGTTACGGTTAGGGTACGGGTTAGATAACGGGTTAGGGTTAGTGTTAGGGTTAGTGTTAGGGTACGTTTTAGCAATCGGGTTAGGGTTAGAGTTAGGTTTAGTGTACGGGTTAGGGTTAGTGTTAGGGTACGAGTTAGGGTTAGGGTAAGGGTACGGGTTATGGTTAGAGTTAGGGTTAGGGTAAGGGTTAGGGTTAGAGTCACGGTTAGCGTTAGGGTACGGGTTAGGTTTAGGGTACTAGTTAGGGTTAGGCTGAGTGTATGGGTTAGGGGCAAGTTGAGGTTTAAGGTTTGGTTACGAGTTAGGGTTAGGGCTCGTTACGGGTTAGGGTATGGGTTAGGGTTATGGTATGGGTTAGGTTTAGTGTTAGGGTTAGGGAACGGGTTAGGGTTAGGGTTAGGGATAGGGTACGGGTTAGGGTTAGTGTGAAGGTAGGGTATAGATTAGGGTTAGGGTTACTGTACGGGTTAGGGTTAGTGTAAGGTTTAGTGTTAGGGTACCGGTTAGTGTAAGGGTACGGCTTAGGGTAAGGGTGAGGGTACAGATTAGGGTTAGGGTTAGGGTTAGGGTGAGGGTACGGTTTAGGGTTAGGGTTAGGGAACGGGTTAGGGTTAGGTTTAGGGTAAGGGTAAGGGTAAGGGTTAGGTTGAGGGTTAGGGTTAGGGTTCGGGTTAGGGTTAAGGTAAAGGGTAGGTTTCGGGTACTCTTTAGGGCTAGGGATAGGGTACGGGTTAGGGTTAGATTAAGGTTTAGGGTTAGGGTACGGGTTAGGGTATGGGTTAGGGTTAGGTTGAGGCTTAGGGTTAGGTTTAGGGTTAGGGTACGGGTTAGGTTTAGGGTTAGGGTTATGTTACGATTTAGTGTTAGAGTTAGGGTATGGGTTACGGTACTGCTTAGGGATAGGGTTAGGGTTAGGTTACGGGTTAAGGTTAGGGTTAGGGTACGCGTTACGGAACGGGTTAGGGTTAGGTTTACGAACTGGTTAGGGTTAGGGTTAGGTTACGGATTAGGGTTAGGGTTAGGGTGAGGGTACGGGTTAAGATTAGGGTTAGGGTTAGGGTTCGGGTACTGGTTAGGGTTAGGGGTAGGTTTAGCGTTAGGGTACAGGTTAGGTTTATGTTTACGGTTAGGGTTAGGGTTAGGATACTCCTTCCGGTACAGGTTAGGGTAGGTTTAGGGTACTGGTTAGGGTTAGGGTTAGCGTTAGGGTACTGATTAGGTTTAGGTTTAGTGTTAGGGTTAGGGTAGTGTACTGGTTAGGGTTAGGGTTAGCGTATGGGTTAGGGTTAGTGTAAGGGTTCGGGTTAGGGTACGGGTTAGTGTTAGAGTACGGCTGAGGGTTAGGTTGAGGGTACGAGTTAGCAGTATGGTTAGGTTTAGGGTTAGGGTTAGGGTACGGTTTAGTGTTAGGGTTAGGATTAGTGTACGGGTCATTTGAGGGTTAGGGTATGGGTTAGGGTTATGCTTAGGGTACGTGGAAAGGTACGGGTTAGTGTTAGTGTTAGTGTTAGGGTTAGGGTTAGGGTACTGTAGGGGTTAGGGTTAGGTTTACGGTACAGGTTACGGTTAGGGTTAGGGTTAGGGTTAAGTGACGGATAAGGTTTAGGGTTAGGGTGAGGGTTAGGGAACGCGTTAGGATCAGGGTTAGGCGTAGGGTGAGGGTTTGGTTTAGGGTACGGGTACGGTTTAGGTTTAGGGTTAGGGTTTGGGTATGGGTTAGGTTTAAGGTTAGTGTTAGGGTTTGGGTTAGGGAACGTGTTAGGGTTAGGGTTAGGGTTAGGGTACTGGTTAGGATTAGAGTTAGGTTTAGGTTTAGGTTTAAGTTTAGGGTTAGGATACGGGTTAGGGTTAGGGTACGGGTAAGGGTTACGGTTAGGGCACATGTTAGGGTTAGGGTTAGTGTATGGGTTAGGGTTAGGGTTAGTGTTAGGGTTAGGTTACGGGTTAGGGTTAGTGTAGGTTACAGGTTAGGGTTAGGGTTAGGGTACTGGTTAGGTTTAGGGTTTAGTTTAGAGTACGCGTTAGGGTTAGGGTCCGGTTAGGGTCAGGGTCAGGGTTAGGGTTAGGGTACAGGTCAGGGTTAGTGTTAGTGTTAGGGTACGGGTTAGGGTTAGGGTTAGATAGGGTTAGGGTACGGTTTACGGTAAGGGTTAGGGTTAGGGTTAGGTTTGGTACGGGTTAGGGTTAGGGTGTGTGTTTGGGATAGGTTTAGGGTTACTGTTGGGGTTCGGGTACGGTTTAGGGGTAGGGTTAAGGTACTGGTTTGGTTTAGGGTTAGGGTTAGGGTTAGGTTAGGTTAGGGTACGGGTTAGGTTACGGGTTAGGTTTAGGGTTAGTGTACGGCTTAGGGTATGGGTTAGGGTAAGGTTTAGGGTACGGGTTTGGGTTAGTTTTAGGGTAAGGGTACGGGTTAGGGTTAGGGTTAGGGTACGGGTTAGGGTTAGGGTTAGGGTTAGGTTCCTGGTGAGGGTTAAGGTTAGGGTACGGTTTAGGGTTAGGGTGAGGATTAGGGTTAGGTTACGGGTTAGGGTTAGGGTAGGGTACGGGTTAGGGTTAAGGTTAGGTTTAGGGTTAGGATTCGGGCTTGGGTACGGGTTAGGGTATGGGTTAGGGTACGGGTTTGGCGTAGTCTTAGGGTTAGGGTTAGGGTTAGGTTACGGGTTAGGTTTAGGTTTAGGGTAAGGTTTAGTGTTAGGGTTAGGGTACGGTTTAGGGTTAGGGTTAGGGTTAGGTTAAGGGTTACGTTTAGGGTACGGTTTAGGGTTAGTGTTAGTGTAATGTTACGGGTTCGAGGTAGGGTTAGGATTAGGATTAGGGTACGGGTTAGTGTTAGGGTTAGGTAGGGCTAGGGTACTGCTTAGGTTTAGGGTTAGGGTTAGGATACGTGTTAGGGTTAGGTTTAGGGTTAGGGTACGGGTTAGGTTAGGGTACAGGTTAGGGTTAGGAATAGGGATAGTGTATTGGTTAGGGATACCATTAGGGTTAGGTTTAGGGTACTGGTTAAGGTCAGGGTTAGTGTTAGGGTATTGGTCAGGTTTAGCGTTAGGGTTAGGGTAGGGGTACGGGTTAGGGTCAGGGTTAGGTTTAGGTTACGGGTTAGGGTTAGGGTACGGGTTAGGCTTAGGTTTAGGTTTAGGGTACCGGTTAGGGTTAGGGTTAGGTACGGGTTAGGGTTATAGTTAGGGTTAGTGTTAGGTTACTGGTTAGGATTAGAGTTAGGACACAGGTTAGGGTTAGGGTGAGGGTACGGGTTAGGTTTAGGGTGAGGGTAAGGATTTGGATTAGGGTACGAGTTAGGATTAGGTTTAGGGTTATGGTACGGGTTAGGGTATGGTTTAAGGTATTGGTTAGGGTAGGGGTTAGGATTTAGGGTTAGGGTTAGGGAAAGTGTTAGGGTTAGGGTTAGGGTTAGGGTACGGGTTAGGGTTAGGGTGAGGGTTAGGGTTAGGGTTAGGGTACGGCTTAGGGTTACGTTTAGGGTTAGGGTACGGTTTAGGGATAGGGTATGGGTTAGGGTTAGGGTTAGAGTTAGGATTAGGGTACGGGTACCGGTAGGGTTAGAGTTAGGGTTAGGGTACGGGTAAGCGTTAGGGGTTAGCGTTACGGTAAGGGTTAGGTTATGGTTTACGGCTTAAGGTTAGGAAACTGGTTAGGTTTAGAGTAGGGTTACGGTTAGGGTACTGGTTAGGGTTAGTGGTTAGGGTACCAGTAAGGGTTGGGTTAGGGAATGGGTTAGGTTTAGAATAGGGTTACGGTTAGGTTACTGGTTAGGGTTAGTGTTAGGGTTAGGATACAGGTGAGGGTTAGGGTACTGGTTAGTGTTGGGGTTAGGGTTAGGGTTAGGGTTAGGGTTAGGGAAAAGTTTAGAGTTAGGGTTAGGTTTAGGGTTAGGTTTAGGGTACGGGTTAGGGTGAGGGTGAGGGTTAGGGTACGGTTTAGGATTATGGTTAGGGTTAGGGTTAGGGTACGGGTTAGGGTCAGGGTATGGGTTAGGGTGAGGTGAGGGTTAGGTTACGTGTTAGGATTATGGTTAGGGTTAGGGTACTGGTTAGGGTTAGGTTTAGGGTTAGGTTTAGGTATAGGATACGGGTTAGGTTTAGCGTTAGGGTTAGGGTTAGGTTTAGGATTAGGGTTAGGGACGGGTTAGGATTATGGTTAGGGTAAGGGTACTGGTTAGGCTTAGGGTTAGGGTTAGGGTTAGGGTACAAGTTAGGGTTAGGTGTAGGTTTAGGGATAGGGCTAGGATACAGGTTAGGGTTAGGGTTAGCGTTAGGGTTAGGGTAAGGGTTAGGGTTAGGGTACTGGTTAGGGTCAGGGTTAGGTTACGGGTTAGGGTTAGGGTTAGGGTTAGGGTACGGTTTAGGGATAGGGTACAGATTAGGGTTACATTTAGGGTTAGTGTTAGGATACGGGTAAGGATAAGGTTTAGCATTACGGTAAGGGTTAGTGTTAGGGTTAGGTTTAAGGTTAGGTTTAGGGTACGGGTTAGGGTTAAGGTTTAGGGTACTGGTTAGGGTTCGGGTTAGGGTACGGGTTAGGGTACGGATAGTGTTAGTTTTGGGTTTAGGGATAGGGTAGGGGATAGCAACAGGGTTAGCGTTAGGGTTAGGTTTAGGGTACGGGTTAGTGTTAGGGTTAGGGTAAGGTTAGGGTTAGGGTTAGGATACGGGTAAGGGTTAGGGTTAGCGTTACAGTAAGGGTTAGGGTTAGGGTTAGGGTTGGGTTTAGGGTACGGTTAGTGTAGCGTTAAGGTTAGGATTAGGGTTAGTGTAGGTTTAGGGTTAGAGTCAGGGTTAGGGGTAGGGTTAGAGTAAGGGTTAGGGTACTGGTTAGTGTTGGGGTTAGTGTTAGGGTTAGGGTTAGGGAAAAGTTTAGAGTTAGGGTTAGGTTTAGGGTTAGGTTTAGGGTACGGGTTAGGGTGAGGGTGAGGGTTAGGGTATGGTTTAGGATTATGGTTAGGGTTAGGGTTAGGGTACGGAGTAGGGTCAGGGTATGGGTTAGGGTGAGGTGAGGGTTAGGTTACGCGTTAGGATTATGGTTAGGGTTAGGGTACTGGTTAGGCTTAGGGTTAGGGTTAGGGTTAGGGTACAGTTTAGGGTTAGGTTTAGGGTTAGGTTTAGGTATAGGATATGGGTTAGGTTTAGCGTTAGGGTTAGGGTTAGGTTTAGGGTTAGGGTTAGGGTACTGGTTAGGGTTAGGATTAGGGTTAGGTTTAGGGTTAGAGTGCGGTTTAGGAATATTGTACGGATTAGGGTTAGGGTTAGGGTTAGGGTTAGGTCACGGGTTAGGGTTAGGGTTAGCGTTTCAGTAAGGGTTAGGGTTAGGTTTAGGGTACGGGTTAGGTTAAGGTTAGGGTTAGGGTTAGGTTTAGGGTAACGGTTAGGGTACGGGTTAGGGTACGGGTAAGGGTTAGTGTTAGGGTTAGGGTTAGGGTACGGGTTAGCAACAGGGTGAGGGTGAGGGTTAGGTTTAGGGTACGGGTTATGGTTAGGGTTAGGGTAATTGTTAGGGTTAGGGTTAGGGTAAGGTTACGGGTTAGGGTTAGGGTTAGGTTACGGGTTAGGGTATGGGTTAGGTATAAGGTTAGGTTTAGGGTTAGGATTAGGGTACTGTTGGGGTTAGGGTTAGGGTACGGGTTATGGTAAGAGTCAGGGTTAGGGTTAGGGTAAGAGTTAGGGTTAGGGTGCGGGTTAGGGTACGGGTAGGGTACTGGTTTGGGTTAGGATTAGGGTTAGGTTACGGGATAGGTTTAGGGTTGAGGTTAGGGATAGCTTTATGGAATGGGTTAGTGTTAGCGTTAAGGTTAGGATTAGGGATAGGGTAGGGTTAGGGTTAGAGTTAGGGTTAGGGGTACTGGTTAGTGTTGGGGTTAGGGTTAGGGTTAGGGAAAGGTTAGGGTGACGGTTAGGGTTAGGGTTATAGTTCGTTTTAGGGTTGTGGGTTATGGTTAGGGTACGGGTTAGGTTAGGGTACGGGTAAGGGATATGTTACTGATTAGGTTAGGTTTAGGTTTCGGGTTAGGGTTAGTGTAAGGGTTAGGGTTAGGGTCCAGGTTAATGTTAGGGTAGGCTTAGGTAAGGTATGAGGGTAGGGTTAGGTTTAGGGTAAGGGTTAGGGTTAGTGTAAGGGTTAGGTTAGGTCCGTGTTAGGGTTAGGTTACGCTTAGGGTAAGGGTGAGGGTAGGGTTAGGTTTAGGTTAGGGTTAGGTTAGGGTTAGGGTTAGGGTTAGGTTAGTAGCATTAGGGTACGGGTTACGGTTAGGTTTAGGGTTAGGTTAGGGTTAGGGTACGGGTTAGGGTTAGCATTAGGTACGGGTTAGGATTAGGTTTAGGTTTAGGGTACTGGTTAGTGTTAGGGTTAGGGTTAGGGTACGGGTGAGGATTAGGGTTACGGTAAGGGTTAGGCCGGCTAAGGGTTAGGGTTAGGGTTAGGTTACGGTTTAGGGTTAGGGTTAGGGTACGGTTACGTACTTCTTAGGGTTAGGGTTAGGTTACGGTAAGGTTTAGGGTTAGGGTACGGGTGGAGTAGGGTTAGGGTTAGGTTAGGGTACGGGTTAGGGTAAGTTTAGGTTTAGGATAGGTACTGGTTAGGTTAGGGTTAGGGTACGTGTTAGGGTTAGGTAAGTGTAGGGTTAGTATTAGGTTAGGTTGGGTTAGGGTAAGGGTGAGTGATGGGTTAGGGTATGGGTTAGGGTTAGGTTAGGTTTAGGGTAGGGTTAGTGGTACTGGTTAAGGTTTAGGGTCAGGTTAGGGTTAGTGTATGGTTAGATTTAGGGTTAGGTTAGGGTCTAGGGTTAGGGTACGGTTAGGTTAGGGTAGGTGTATGGGTTAGGCGTTAGGGTTAGGGTTAGGGTTAGGTTACGGGTTAGGTTAGGCTGGTACGGGTTAGGGTACGTTTAGGGTACGGGTTAGGGTTTGGGTACAGGTAGGTTTAGGGTTAGGGTTAGGGTTAGGGTTAGGTACGGGTTAGGGTTAGGTTAGGGTAGGGTTTAGGGTTAGGTTAGGGTATGAGTTAGGGTGGTTAGGTAAGGTTTAGGTTAGTGTTAGGGTGGGTACGCGGTTAGGGTTAGAGTTGGTTATGGGTTAGGGTAGGCTGTAACGTTTAGGGTAGGGTGGGGTTGGTTAGGTTAGGTTAGGGTTACGGGTTATGGTTAAGTTAGTTGGTTAGGTTAGAGTTTAGTTAGGGTACGGTAGGGTTACGGTGTGGGTACGGGTGTCGGTTGGGTTAGTGTTAGGTTAGGGTTAGGGTAGGGTTAGGGTTAGGTGTTAGGTTTAGGTGTACATATTAGGGTTAGTGTTTAGGGTACGGGTTAGGTTAGGGTTAGGTTAGGGTAGCGTTAGGGTTAGGGTTAGGTTAGGTACGAGTTAGGTTAGGGTTAGGGTACTGTTAGGTTATGTTTAGGGTAGTAGGTGTAGGTACTGGTTAGGGTAGGGTTAGGTTATAGAGTTAGGGTTAGGTTATGTAGGTTAGGTTAGGGTTAGGTTAGGGTATACGGTTAGGTTTAGGTTAGGGTTAGGGTACATTAGGGTTAGGTTAGGGTACGGGTTAGGGTTAGGTTAGGGTTAGGTTTAGGTATGTTTAGGGTAGGTTAGGGTTAGGGGATGTTAGGTTAGGGTTAGGGTAGGTAGGTAAGGGTTAGGTTAAGGTTAGGTTGGTTAGGTTAGGTTAGGGTATGGGTTAGGGTTAGGTTAGGGTTTAGGGTACGGGTTAGGAGTTGAGGTTAGGGTTAGGGTTAGGGTATGGGTTAGCAATAGGGTTAGGGTTAGGTTGGTTTAGGGGAAGGTTTAGGGTAGGTTAGGGTAGGGTTAGGGTTAGTGTTAGGGTTAGGGTAGGTATGGTTAGGGTTAGGTTAGGGTTAGGTACGGGTTAGGGTTAGGTAAGGTTTGGTTAGGTACGGTTATGGTTAGGGTACGGTTAGGTTATAGGTTAGGGTTAGCGTAGGTTTAGGTTAGGGTTGGGTTAGGGATGGGTTTAGGGTTAGGTTTAGGGTTAGGGTTAGGGTTGATAGGGTTCGGGTTAGGTAAGGGTTAGGGTTAGGTTAGGTTGGTAGGTTAGGGTTAGAGTTAGGGTAGGTTAGTGGGTAGGGTTTGGTAAGTGGGATAGGGTTTGTGTTAGGGTTATAAGTTAGGTACGGGTTAGTTAGGTTAGTGGTTAGGTTAGGGTACGTGTAGGGTTAGTTAGGTTAGGGTTAGGGTACTTAGGGTTAGGGTTTAGGTAGTGAGGGTTAGTTTAGTTAGGTTAGGTTTATGGTTAGGGTTAGGTTAGGAGCGGTTAGGGTTAGGTTTAGGTTAGGGTATGGGTTAGGTTAGGGTTAGGTTAGGGTACTTTAGGTTAGGTACGGGTTAGGGTACGGGTTGGGTATGGGTTAGGGGTAGGGTTAGGGTTAGGGTTAGGGTTAGGTGATGGTTAGGGTTAGGGTTAGGTTATGGGTGTGGGTAGGGTTAGGGCTGAGTACGGGTTAGGGTACAGGTTAGGGTACGGGTTAGGTTTAGGGTTAGGGTTAGGTTACGGGTTAGGGTTAGGCTTAGGGTTAGGGTTACGGTTAGTGTTAGGGTTAGGGTACTGGTTAGGTTTAGGGTTAGGGTCGATTTAGAGTTAGTGTAAGGGTTAGTGTTTGGGTACGGGTTAGGGTTAGGGTACGGCTTAATGTAAGGGTGGGGGTACAGTTTAGGGTTAGGGTTAGGGTCCTTGTGAGGTTTAGGTTTAGGGTTAGGGTACGGGTGTGGGTGAGAGTTAGGGTTAGGGTGAGGTTTAGGGTACGATTTAGGGTTAGGTTATGGGTTAGGGTTAGGGTTACGGTACAGGTTATGTTACTGGTTAAGGTTATGGTTAGTGTTAGGTTACGTGTTAGGGTTAGGGTTAGGGTACGGGTTACGGTACGGGTTAAGGTTAGGGTAAGGGTACTGGTAAGATTTAGGTTAGGGTTAGGGTTAGGGTAGAGGTTAGGGTTAGGATTAGGGTTAGGGTTAGGATACTGGTTAGGGTTAGGATTAGGGTACGTGTTTGGGTTAGGGTTCAGGTTACGGTGAGGGTACAGTTTAGGGTTGGGGTTAGGGTTAGGTTTAGGGCGAGGGTTCTGGAGAGGGTTAGGTTTAGGGTTAGGGTTAGGGTACAGGTTAGGGTTAGGGTTAGTTTTAGGTTACGGGTTAGGGTACGGGTTATGTTTAGGGTTAGGTTACATGTTAGGTTTTGGGTTAGGATACGGGTTAGGTTGAGGGTTAGGGTTAGGTTGAGGGTACGGGTAAGGGTCCGGGTTTGGGTTAGGTTTAGTGCTGGGTACAGGTTAGGGTTAGGGTATGAGTTCGGGTTAGGTTTAGGGTTAGGGTTAGGGTACGGGTAAGTGTTGGGGTTATGGTTAGGTTTAGGTTTAGGGTTAGGGTTCGGGTTAGGTTCAGATACGAGTTAGGGTAAGGGTTACTGTTACAGTTAGGGTTAGGGTACGGGTACGGGTTAGCGTTAGGGTACTGGTTAGGGTGAGGTTTAGGGTTAGGGTACGGTTAGGGGTAGGGTTAGTTTTAGTGTTAGGGTTAGGATATGGGGTAGGGTTAGGGTTAGGTTTAGGGTTAGGGTACAGGTTAGGGTTAGAGTTAGGGTTAGGGTTAGGGTAAAGGTGAGGGTTAGGTTTAGGGTTGGAGTTAGAGTTACGGTTCGGGTTAGCGTTAGGGTTAGGGTTATGGTACAGGTTAGGGATAGGGTTAGGGTATGGGTTAGGGTACGGTTTAGGGGACTGATAAGGGTTAGGTTTAGCGTTAGGGTTAAGTTACGGATTAGGGTTAGGATACGAGTTTGGGCATGGTTTAGGGTAAGGGTTAGGGTATGTGTTGGGGTTAGGTTTAGGGTTAGGGTTAGGGAATGGTTTAGGTTTAGGTTTAGGGTTAGGGTACTGGTTAGGTTTAGAGTACTGATTACGGTTAGGTTACAGGTTAGGGTTAGGTTTAGGGTTAGGGTTAGGGTACGGGTTAGGGATAGGTTTAGGGTTAGGGTTAGGTTTAGGGAACGGGTTAGGGTTAGGGTTAGGGTACGGGTTAGGTTTAGAGTTAGGGTAAGGGTTAGGATTAGGGTACGGGTTAGATTTAGGTTTAGGTTTATGGTACGGGTTAGGGTACGTGTTAGGGTTTAGGGTTAGTGTTTTGGGAAAGAGTTAGTGTTGGGGGTAGGTTTAGGGTACGGGTTAGGGTTAGGGTTAGGGTTAGGTTAGGGTACGGCTTAGGGTTAGTGTTAGGGTTAGGGTTAGGGTACGGTTTAGGAATGGGTTACGGGTTAGGGTTTGGGTTAGTGTTAGGTTTAGGGTTAGGGTTCGGGTTAGGGGTTAGTGTTAGGGTTAGGGCTGGTGTTAGGGTATGGTTAAGGGGTTAGGGGTAGCGTTAGGTTAAGGGTTAGGGTACGGGTGGGGTTAGGGGTACAGCTTAGGGTTAGGGTTAGGCTTAGGGAACGGGTTGACGTTACCGTAGGGTACGGATTAGGGTTAGGTTTAGGGTTAGGGTTACGTTACGGTTTAGAGTAGGGTACGGGTTAGCGTACGGTTTTGGGATAGGGTTAGGGTACGGGTTGGGGTTAGGGTAAAGGTTAGGGTTAGGGTATGGGTTAGGGTTAGTGTGAGGGTTTGGGTTAGGGTACTGGTTAGGGTTTGGTTTAGGGTTAGAGTTAGGACACGTGTTAGGTTTAGGGTACTGATTACGATTAGGGTACAGGTTAGGGTTAGGGTTAGGTTTATGGTACGGTTAGGGTTAGGGTACGGGTTAGGGTACAGGTATGGTTTAGGTTTAGGGTACGGGTACGGGTACGGGTATGGGTTAGGGTTAAGGTTAGGGTTAGGGTTAGGGAACGTGTTAGGTTTAGGGTTAGGGTTAGGGTTAGGGTACTGGTTAGGGTGAGGGTTAGGGTTAGGGTACGGGTTAGGGTAGGGTTAGGTTGAGTGTTTGGGTTAGGGTACCGGTTAGGGTTAGGGTTAGGTTTAGGGTTAGGGTACTGGTTAGGGTGAGAGTTAGGGTTAGGTTTAGGGTACAGGTTAGGGTTAGGTTTAGCGTTAGGGTTAGGGTTAGGGTTACAATACGGGTTAGCGTTAGGGTTAGGGTTACGTTACGGGTTAGGTTTAGGGTTCGGGGATGGGTTAGGGTACGGGTAAGGGGACTGATTAGGGTTAGGGTTAGCGTTAGGGTTAAATTCCTGATTAGGGTTAGGGTACGGGTTAAGGTACGGGTTAGGTCTAGGATACTGATTACGGTTAGGTTATGGGTTAGGGTTAGGGTTCAGGTTAGAGTATGGGTAAGGGATAGGTTTAGGGTTAGGGTTAGGTTTATGGTACGGGTTAGGGTTAGGTTTAGGGTACGGGTTAGGGTTAGGGTAAGAGTTAGGATTAGGGTACGGGTTAGGTTTAGGGTTAGGTTTATGGTATGGGTTAGTGTACGGGTTAGGGTACTGGTTAGGGTACAGGTTAGATTTTAGGGTTAGTGTTAGGGAAAGGGTTAGGGTTGGGATTAGGGTTATGGTACGGGTTAGGGTACAGGTTAGTGTTAGGGTTACGTTTAGGTTTAGGGTACGGGTTAGGGTTAAGGTTAGGGTTAGTTTTAGGGTAAGGGTTAGGGTACTGGTTAGCAATAGGCGTAGGGTTAGGTTTAGGGTTCGGGGATGGGTTAGGGTACGGATAAGGGGACTGATTAGGGTTAGGGTTAGCGTTAGGGTTAAATTCCGGATTAGGGTTAGGGTACGGGTTAGGGTACGGGTTGGGTTTAGGATACTGATTACGGTTAGGTTATGGGTTAGGGTTAGGGTTCAGGTTAGAGTATGGGTAAGGGATAGGTTTAGGGTTAGGGTTAGGTTTATGGTACGGGTTAGGGTTAGGTTTAGGGTACGGGTTAGGGTTAGGGTAAGAGTTAGGATTAGGGTACGGGTTAGGTTTAGGGTTAGGTTTATGGTATGGGTTAGTGTACGGGTTAGGGTACTGGTTAGGGTACGGGTTAGATTTTAGGGTTAGTGTTAGGGAAAGGGTTAGGGTTGGGATTAGGGTTAGGGTACGGGTTAGGGTACAGGTTAGGGTTAGGGTTACGTTTAGGTTTAGGGTACGGGTTAGGGTTAAGTTTAGGGTTAGTTTTAGGGTAAGGGTTAGGGTACTGCTTAGCAATAGGCGTAGGGTTAGGTTTAGGTTTACTCTACGGGTTAGTGTTAGGTTTAGGGTACGGGTTCGGTTCGGGTTAGGTTTAGGGTAAGGGTCGGTTTAGGGTTACGTTTAAGTTAGGGTTAGGGTACGGGTTAGGGTTAAGGTTAGTGTTAGGGTTAGGGTACTGTTTAGGGTTACGGTAGGGTTAGGGATAGGGTTAGGTTTAGGGTACGACTTAGTGTTAGGGTTAGGGTTAGTGTTAGGCTACTATTTAGGGATGTGTTACGGGTTAGGGATTGGGTTAGTGTTAGGTTTAGGGTGAGGGTACGGGTTAGGGTTAGTGTTAGGGTTTAGGGTTAGGGTTAGGGTACGGGTAAGGGTTAGGGGTAGCGTTCGGGTAAAGGTAGGTTACGGGTTAGGGTTAGGGTTAGTGTAAGGGTTAGGTTTAGGGTACGGGTTAGGTTTAGGATTAGGTTTATGGTACGGGTTAGGGTAGCGGTTAGGGTACTAGTTAGGGTACGGGTTAGGGTTTAGGGTTTGTGTTAGGGAAAGTGTTCGCATTGTGTTTAGCGTTAGGGTTCGGTTTAGGGTACGGGATAGGGTTAGGGTTAGGGTACGACGTAGGGTTAGGGTTAGGGTTAGTGTTAGGGTACGGTTGAGGGATGGGTTACGGGTTAGGGTTTGTGTTAGTGTTAGGTATAGGGTTAGGGTACGGGTTAGGGTTTGTGTTAGGGTTAGGGTAGGGGTTAGGGTACGGGAAAGGGTTAGGACTAGCGTTAGGGTAAGGGTTAGGGTACGGTTCAGGGTTAGGGTTAGGTTTCAGCTTCGGGTTAGGGTTAGGGTTAGGGTATGGTTTCGGGTACGGTTTAGGGTACTGATTAGTGAATGGGTTAGGGTTAGGTTTAGGGTAGAGGTTACGGAACGGGTTAGGGTATGGGTTAGTGTACGGATTATGGTTAGGGTTAGGGTACGGGTTACGGTTAGGTTTAGAGTTAGTGTTAGGTTAAGGGTACGGGTTAGGGTACGGGTTAGGATACGGGTAATGTTTAGGATTAGGGTACGGGATAGGGTAGGGTTTAGGGTACGAATTAGGGTTAGGGTCATGGTTAGGGTTAGGGTTAAGTTACGGTTTAGGGTAGGGTACGGGTTAGCATACGGTTTAGGGTTAGGATGAGGGTACGGGGAGGGTTTAGGTTTAGGGATAGGGTTACGGTATGGGTTAGGGTTAGTTTGAGGGTTAGGGTTAGGGAACTGGTTACGGTTTGGTTTAGGGTTAGGGTTAGGACACGGGTTAGGTTTAGGGTACTGATTACGGTTAGGTTACGGGTTAGTGTTAGGGTTAGGGTATGGGTTAGGGTTAGGGTACGGGTTAGGGTTAGGGTACAGGGTAGGGTTAGGTTACGGGTTAGGGTTAGGGTTAGGGTACGGGTTAGGGTTAGTGTTAGGTTACGGATTAGGGTTAGGGTTAGGGTTAGGGTTAGGGTACGGTTTAGTGTTAGGGTTAGGGTTAGGACACGGGTTAGGTTTAGGGTTAGGGTACGGGTTAGGGTGCGGGTTAGGGTTAGGGTTAGGGTGCGGATTAGGTTTAGGTTTAGTGTTAGTGTTAGGTTTAGGGAACGGGTTAGGGTACGAGTTAGGGTAGGGTTAGTGTACGGCTGAGGGTACGGGTTAGAGTTAGGGTTAGAGTACGGGTGTGGGTTAGGGTTAGGGTAAGGGTACGGGTTAGGGTACTCGTTAGGGTTAGGGTTAGGGTTAGGATTAGGGTAGGGTTTCGGGTTAGGTTTAGGGTTAGGTTTAGGGTACGGGTTAGGGTTAGGGTACAGGTTAGGGTTAGTGTTAGAGTACGGTTTAAGGTTACGGTTAGGGTACGGGTTAGGGGACCATTTAGGATTACTGTTAGGTTTAGGTTTATGGTACGGATTAGCAATAGGATTAGGGTTAGGGTTAGGCTTAGGGTTAGGGTTAGGGTTAGGGTACGTGTTAGGGTTAGGGTTAAGGTAAGTGTACATGTTAGGGTTAGGCTTAGGGTTAGGGTTAGGGTTAGGGTTAGGGTACGGGTTAGGTTTAAGGTTAGGGTTAGGGTACTGTTTAGGGTTTGGGTTTTGGTACGGGTTAGGGTTAGAGTAAGGGTTAGGTTTAGGGTTCAGGTTAGGTTTAGGGTATGGGTTAGGGTTAGGGTTAGGGTTAGGTTTAGGTTACGGGATAGGGTTAGGGCTGGGTACGGGTTAGGGTACGGTTTAGGGTACGGGTTAGGGTTAGGGTACGGGTTAGGGTTAGTGTTAGGGTACGGATTAGGGTTAGGGTTAAGGTATGGGTTAGGTTTAGGTTTAGGGTTAGTGTTACGGTTAGGGTTAGGGTACAGATTAGCAATACGGTTAGGGTTAGGTTACGGGTTTGGGTTAGGGTTATGTTACGTGTTACTGTTCGGGTTTGGTTTAGGATTACGGTACTGTTTAGGATTAGGGTTAGGGTATGGGTTAGGGTTAGGGTTAGGGTACGGGTTAGGATTAGGATTAGGGTTAGGGTTAAGGTTCTGGTTAGTGTTAGGCTTCGGGTTAGGGTACAGGTTAGGGTTAGGCTTAGGGTTAGGGTTAGGGTTTAGATACGGGTTAGGGTTAGTGTTAGGTTTAGGGTTAGGATACTGGTTATGGTTAGTGTTAGGGTTAGGGTACAGGTTAGTGTTAGGTTTAGGGTACGGGTTTGGGTTAGGGTTAGTGTACGGCTTAGGGTATGGTTTAGGGTTAGGTTCAGGGTACGGTTTAGGGAAGGGTACGAGTTAGGGTTATCGTCTGGATTAGGGTACTGGGATGGCTTATGGTTAGAGTTAGGGTTAGGGTACGGTTAAGGGTTAGGGTTAGCGTTATGGTAAGCGTTAGGCTATGGGTTAGGGTTAGGTTCAGGGTATGCCTTAGTGTTAGTGTTAGGGTTAGGGTACCGGTTAGGGTTAGGGTTCGGGTACGGGTTAGGTTAGAGTTAGGGTTAGGGTTAGGCTACTGGTTAGGGTTAGTGTTAGGGTTAGGATACAGGTTAGGTTTAGGGTACGGGTTAGGGTTAAGGTAGGGTTAGGGTTAGGGTAGGGTTAGGGTAAGGGTTAGGGTTAGGGACAGGTTAGGGTTAGTGTTAGGGTACGGATTAGGGTTAGGGTTAAGGTATGGGTTAGGTTTAGGTTTAGGGTTAGTGTTACGGTTAGGGTTAGGGTACAGATTAGCAATACGGTTAGGGTTAGGTTACAGGTTTGGGTTAGGGTTATGTTACGTGTTAATGTTCGGGTTTGGTTTAGGATTATGGTACTGTTTAGGATTAGGGTTAGGGTACGGGTTAGGGTTAGGGTTAGGGTACGGGTTAGGATTAGGATTAGGGTTAGGGTTAAGGTTCTGGTTAGTGTTAAGCTTCGGGTTAGGGTACAGGTTAGGGTTAGGCTTAGGGTTAGGGTTAGGGTTTGGATACGGGTTAGGGTTAGTGTTAGGTTTAGGGTTAGGATACTGGTTATGGTTAGTGTTAGGGTTAGGGTACGGGTTAGTGTTAGGTTTAGGGTACGGGTTTGTGTTAGGGTTAGTGTACGGCTTAGGGTATGGTTTAGGGTTAGGTTCAGGGTACGGTTTAGGGAAGGGTACGGGTTAGGGTTATCGTCTGGATTAGGGTACTGGGATGGCTTATGGTTAGAGTTAGGGTTAGGGTACGGTTAAGGGTTAGGGTTAGCGTTATGGTAAGCGTTAGGCTATGGGTTAGGGTTAGGTTCAGGGTATGCCTTAGTGTTAGTGTTAGGGTTAGGGTACCGGTTAGGGTTAGGGTTCGGGTACGGGTTAGGTTAGAGTTAGGTTTAGGGTTAGGCTACTGGTTAGGGTTAGTGTTAGGGTTAGGATACAGGTTAGGTTTAGGGTACGGGTTAGGGTTAAGGTAGGGTTAGGGTTAGGGTACGGGTTAGGGGTAGGGTTTGGGCTGGGTACTGGTTAGGGTTAGGGTACGGGTTCGGGTTAGCTTTTGGGTTAGGTTTAGGATACGGTTAGTGTTCGGGTTATGGTTAGGTTTAGGTTTAGTGGTAGGGTTAGGTTTAGGGTTAGAGTATGAGTTAGGTTTTGGGTTAGTGTTAGGGTTAGGGTACTGGCTAGGGTTAGTTTTAGGGTCAGAGTACGTGTTAGGGTTAGTGTTAGGGTTAGGGTTATGGTACGGGGTAGCGTTAGGGTTAGGGTTCGGTTACGGGTTAGGTTTAGGGTTAGGGTTCGGGTTAGGGTTAGGGTTAGATTACGGGTTAGGGATAGGGTTAAGGTTAGGTTTAGGGTACGGTATAGGGTTAGGGTTAGGGTCAGGGTACTGGTTAGGGTGAGGGTTAAGTTTAAGGTACGGGTTAGTGGTATGGTAGGGTTTAGTGTTAGGGTTAGGGTACGGGTAAGGGTTAGGGATAGGTTTAGGGTTAGGGTACTGGTTAGGGTTAGAGTTAGGGTTAGGGTTAGGGTACAGGTTAGGGTTAGGTTTAGTGTTAGGATTAGGGTTAGGGTTACGGAACCATTTAACGTTAGGGTTAGGGTTATGGTACGGGTTAGGGTTAGGGTTAGGTTATGGGTTGAGGTACAGGTTACGGGACTGATTAGGGTTAGGGTTAGCGTTAGTGTTAAGTTACGGATTAGGGTTAGGGTACGGGTTAGGGTACGGTTTAGGGTACGGGTTAGGGTATGGGTTGGGGTTAAGGTTAGGGATAGGGTATGGTTTAGGTTTAGGGTTAGGGTTAGGGTACGGGTTAGGTTTAGGGTACTGATTACGGTTAGGTTACGTTTTAGGGTTAGGGTTAGGGTAAGGGTATGGGTTAGGGATAGGTTTAGGGTTAGGGTTAGGTTTAGGTTATGGGTTAGTGTTAGGGTTAGGGTACGGGTTAGTGTTAGGGTTAGGGTCAGGGTTAGTATAAGGGTACGGTTTAGGTTTAGGGTTAGGTTTAATGTACGGGTTAGTGTACGGGTTAGGGTACTTGTTAGGGTACGGGTTAGGGTTTAGGTTTAGTATTAGGGAAATGGTTAGGGTTGCGGTTAGGGTTAGGGTACGGGTGAGAGTTAGGGTTAGGGTTAGGGTTAGGGTACGGCTTAGGGTTAGTGTTAGGGTTGGGGTTAGGGTTAGGGTATGGTTTAGGGATGGGTTACGGGTTAGGGTTTGGGTTAGTGTTAGGTTTAGGGTAAGGGTACGGGTTAGGGTTAGGGTTAGGGTTAGGGTTAGGGTAAGGTAACGGTTAGGGGTAGCGTTAGGGTAAGGGTTAGGGTACGGGTTGGGTTTAGGGTTAGGGATAGGGTAAGGGTATGGTTTAGGGTTTTGTTAGGGTTTGGGTTAGTGTACTGGTTAGGGTTTGGTTTACAGTTAGAGTTAGAACACTTGTTAGGTTTAGGGTACTGATTATGGTTAGGTTACGGGTTAGGGTTATGGTTAGGGTTAGGGTTAGGGTACGGGTTAGGGTTAGGGTTAGGGTACGGGTTAGGGTTAGGGTATGGGTTAGGGTTAGGGTTAGGGTATGGGTTAGGGTTAGTGTTAGGTTTTGGATTAGGGTTAGGGTTAGGGTTAGGGTTAGGGTTTGGTTTAGTTTTAGGGTTAGGGTTAGGGTACGGGTAAGGGTTAGGGTTAGGGTTAGGGTTAGGGTACGGGTTAGGATTAGGGTTAGGGTCAGGGTACGGTTTAGTGTTAGGGTTAGGATTAGGGGACGGTATAGGGTTAGGGTTAGGGTTAGGGTTAGGGTTAGTGTACGGGTTAGGATTATTGTTAGAGTACATGGTAGGGTATGGGTTAGTGTTAGTGTTAGGCTTAGGGTTCGGGTTAGGGTACTGGTTAGGGTTAGGGTTAGGTTTAGGGTACAGGTTAGGGTTAGGGATAGGGTTAGGGTACAAGTTAGGGTTAGGGTTAGGGTTAGGGTTAGGGTTAGGTTTAGGTTTAGGGTTATGGTAAGGGTACGGGTTAGTGTTAGGGTTAGGTTTAGGGTTAGGTTATGGGTTAGGTTTAGGGTTAGGGTTAGCGTTAGGGTACGGGGTGGGATTAGGTTTAGGGTACTGCTTAGGGTTAGGGTTAGGGTACGGGTTAGGGTTAGTGTAAGGGTTAGGGTCAGGGAATGGTTAGGGTTAGGGTACGGCATAGGGTTAGGGTGCGGGTACGGGTTAGGTTTAGTGTTCGGGTTAGGGAGAAGGTACTGGTTAGAGTTAGGGTTAAGGTGCGGGTTAGAGTTCGGGTTAGGGTACTGTTTAGCGTTAGGTTTAGGGTACGGTTAAGGTTAGTGTTAGGGTTAGGTTTAGAGTACGTGTTAGGGTTAGGGATAGGGTTAGGTTCCAGGTTAGGGTTAGGGTTAGGGTACGGGTTACGGTACGGGTAGTGTAAGGGTTATTGTACGGGTTAGCGTTAGGGTTAGGTTTACGTTTACGATTAGGGTTAGCGTTAGGGTACGGGTTAGGGTTCGGATTAGGTTACGGGTTAGGTTTAGGGTTAGGGTACGGTATAGCATTAGGGTAGTGTTAGCGTTAGGGTACTGGTTTGGTTTAGGTTTAGGTTTATGGTACTGGTTAGGTTTAGGGTTAGAGTTAGGTTTAGGTTTAGGGTACGGGTTAGGGTACCGGTTACGGTTAGTGTTAGTGTACGGCTTACAGTACGGGTTATGGTTAGGGAGAGGTTACGGGTTAAGGTTAGGGTTAGGTAAGTGTACGGGTTAGGATTAGGGTTAGGCTAGGGGTTGGGGTTAGGGTTAGGGTTAGGGTACGGGTTACGGTATGGGTTAGGGTTAGGTTTAGGGTACTGGGTAGGGTTAGGGTTAGGGTTAGGATATGGGATAGGGGTAGGGTTAGGGTTAAGGTTAGGTTAGGGTTAGGGTACTAGTTAGGGTTAGGGTTAGGGTTAGGGTACGTGTTAGGGTTAAGGTATGTGTTAGGGTTAGCTATAGGTTTAGGGTACGCAGTAGGTTTAGGGTAGAGATAAGGGTTAGGGATAGGGACAGGGTATCGGTTAGGTTTAGGGTTAGGGTTAGGTTTAGAGTACTGGTTATGGTCAGTTTTAGGGTTAGGGTATGGGTCAGGGTTAGGGTTAGGTTCAGGGTTGGGGTACGGGTTAGGGTTAGGGTTAGGTTTAGGTTACGGGTTAGTGTTAGGGTAGGGTACGGGTTAGGCTAAGGGTTAGGTTTAGGGTTAGGGTTAGGGTTTGGATACGCGTTAGGGTAAGGCTTAGGGTTAGGGTTAATATACTGGTTAGGGTTAGGGTTATGGTTAGTGTTAGGGTACGTGTGAGGGTTAGGGTGAGGGTACTGGTTAGGGTTAGGGTTAGGGTTCGGGTTAGTTGAGGGTTAGGGTTAGGGTTAGGGTTTGGGTTAGGGTTAGGGTTAGGATACGCGTTAGGGTCAGGGTTAGGGTTAGGTTACGGTTTAGGGTTAGTGTTAGGGTACGGGTTATGGTACTGGTTAGTGTTAGTTTTAGGGAAGTGGTTTGGGTTAGGGTTAGGGTACGGATTAGGGTTAGGGTTAGGGTGCGGGTTGAATTAGGGTTACGGTTAGGGTTAGGGTACTGGTTAGGTTTAGGGTTAGGGTTAGGGTTAGGGTACGGCTTCGATTAGCGTTAGGGTACGGGTTAGGGTTAGGTTTAAGGTACGGGTTAGGCTTAGGGTTAGGTTACAGGTTAGAGTAAGGGTTAGAGTGAGGGTACGGGTACGGATTAGGGTTAGTGTTAGGGTCCTCTTTGGTTAGGGTTAGGGTAGGGGTACGCATAAGGGTTACGTTTAGGGTTAGGTTTAGTGTGCGGGTAAACAATAGGGTTAGGTTTAGGGTTAGGTTTAGTGTACGGGTTAGTGTTAGGGTAAGTGTACGAGTTATGTTTAGGGTTAGGGTAAGGGTACGGGTTGGGCTTAGGGTTAGGGTTAGGGTACGGGTTAGGGTTAAGGTTAGAGTTAGGGTTAGGGTACTGGTTATGGTTAGAGTTAGGGTACAGGTTAGGGTCCATGTAAGGGTTAGGGTTAGTGTACGGGTTAGGGTTTGGGTACAGGTTAGGGTTAGGGTACGGCTTAAGGTAAGGGTAAGGCTCTGGGTTAGGTTTAGGGTTAGGGTTTGTGTTAGGGTACTGGTTAGGGTACGGGTTAGGGTACGGGTTAGGGTACGGGTTAGGGTACGGGTTAGGGTTAGGGTACGGGTTAGGGTTAGGGTAAGGTTACGGGTAAGGGTTAGGGTTATGGTACGATTTAGGGTTAGGGTTAGGGTACTGGTTTGGTTTAGCGTTAGATCTAGTGTACGGGTTAGGTTTAGGGCTAGGGTTAGGGTTAGTTTTACGGTATGGTGTAGGGTACGGGTTAGGGTTAGGGTTAGTGTACGGCTTAGGGTACGGATTAGGTTTAGGGTTAGTGTTCGGGTTAGGGTTACGGTTAGGGTAAGGGGACGGGTTAAGGTTAGGTTTACGGTATGGGTGAGGGTTAGGTTTAGGGTTAGGGTACTGGTTAGGGTTAGGTTTAGTTTAGGGGAAGGGTTAGTGTTAGTATTAGGTTTAGGGTACGGTTTGGGGTTAGGGTTAGGGGTAGGGTTAGGTTACGGATTAGGGTTAGGGTGAGGGTTAGGTTATGGGTTACGATTAGGGTAGGGTACGGGTTAGGGTTAGGGTTAGGATTAGGGTTAGGGTAATGGTTTGGTTTAGCGTTAGGGCTAGGGTACGGGTTAGGTTTAGGGCTAGGGTTAAGGTTAGTTTTAGGGTACGGTGTAGGGTACGGGTTAGGGTTAGGGTTAGTGTACAGCTTAGGGTATGGGTTAGGGTTTGGGTTAGGGTACGGGTTAGGGTTAGGGTTAGGGTAAGGGGACGGGTTAAGGGTAGGGTTAGGGTACGGGTTAGGGTTAGGTTTAGGGTTAGGGTACTGGTTAGGGTTAGGTTTAGTTTAGGGGAAGGGTTAGTGTTAGTGTTAGTGTTAGTGTTAGGGATAGGGTACTGTTTGGGGTTAGGGTTAGGGGTAGGGTTAGGTTACGGGTGAGGGTTAGGGTGAGGGTTAGGTTATGGGTTAGGGTTAGGGTAGGGTACAGGTTAGGGTTAGGGTAGGGTACGGGTGAGGGTTAGTGTTAGGGTTAGGGTTAGGGTTAGGGTACTGTTTAGGGTTAGGTTTAGAGTTAGGGTACGCATTTGGGTAAGGGTTAGGGTTTGGGTTAGGGTACGGGTTAGTGTTTGTGTTAGGTTTAGGGTTAGGGTTAGGGTACTGGAGAGGGTAAGGGTTAGGGTTAGGGTTCAGGTTAGGGTTAGTGTTAGTGTTAGGGTACGTGTTAGGGTTAGGGTTAAGTTACGTGTTAGGGTTAGGGTTAGTGTACGGGTTAGGGTTAGTGTTAGGGTTAGGGTACGGGTTAGTGTATGGGTTAGGGTTAGGGTTAGGGTACAGGTTACAGGACGGGTAAGGGTACGGGTTAGTGTACGGATTAGGGTTAGGTTCAGGGTACGGGTTATGGTTAGGTTTAGAGTTAGTGTTAGGTTAAGGGTAAGGGTATGGTAGGGTTAGGGTATGGGTTAGTGTACGGGTTAGGGTAGGGTTGAGGGTACAGATTAGGGTTAGGGTAAGGGTTAAGGTTAAGTTACGGATTAGTGTAGGGTACAGGTTAGCGTAGGTTTAGGGTTAGGGTTAGGGTACGGGTTGGGTTTAGGGTTAGGGTTAGGGTATGGGTTAGGGTTAGTGTTAGGGATAGGGTTAGGGTACTGGTTAGGGTTTGGCATAGGGTTAGGGTTAGGACACGGGTTAGGTTTAGGGTACTAATTACGGTTAGGTTACGGGTGAGGGTTAGTGTAAGGGTTAGGGTTAGAGTACGGGTTAGGGTTAGGGTACGGTTTAGAGTTAGGGTACAGGTTAGCATAGGTTTAGGGTTAGGGTTAGGGTACGGGTTGGGTTTAGGGTTAGTGTTAGGGTATGGGTTAGGGTTAGTGTTAGGTTAGGGATTAGGGTTCGGGTTAGGGTTAGGTTTAGAGTTAGGGTTAGGGTAAGGTTTAGAGTTAGGGTTAGGTTTAGGATACGAGTTAGGGTTACGGTTAGGGTACGGGTTAGGGTAAGGGTACGGGTTAGGGTCAGGGTTAGGGTAAGGGTACGGGTTAGGATTAGGGTTAGGGTACGAGTTAGGGTTTAGGGTTAGGCTTATGGAAAAA
>NW_024570707.1:0-31488 GCF_018345385.1 Vulpes lagopus | reverse complement strand
ACGTTATGAGGTGAATTTCTCCCATCTCCTTATGTATTTCCAGAAAAGGAAAAAAAGAAAAACAATTATAACTGCTCTCCAGGGGAAAAAAACACAGCAGACTATTTTGGCCATGCTTGTTTAAAAAGATTCTAAATCCAAAATAAGATAACACAATTAAATACCATGAAAGTAAACATAAGAAAATAGAGGTACATACATAACAATTAAAATAAGGCAGGATAATACAAAAGAATCAAGAAAATAAATGAAAATAAGAGCACAAAGAACAAAGGAAGCTAGACCCTACTTCCTGGCAGAGCTGAAGCTCTGCAGCCTCTGTGTCCGACAACTTGGTGGCAGCAAGTGGTTCTGTGCGGGTCTGGTGATGGGACTTGGCGCTGATTGTCGAGTGAACATCTGCTGGGAGATGCACCTGCGGGGTCAGGAGGTGGGGTGGGCAGCATCGCCTTTTTTCTGGCCTCCAGTGGGAGGCGCCGTGCTGCACCCTGAAGACTGGTGCAGAGGGTGGGATGCGGGAGGAGACAACTGGGTCCTCTGGCTCTGGGGCTGAGCATCCCGCCCCCTAGTCTGCAGGAGCCTCCACAGAATAGACCCCAAACCCCCGGGGCTCCACCGCTTCTCTCAGAACCCTCTGTTCACTCTGCTGCGTCCGAGCTTCTTTGGTTTTTTTTATCTCAGACTGTTGTACCCAAGATTGCGAATCCGAGAAACCACCGAGACGCCGACACTGATGCAAACACACGAGGTTTATTTACAAGCTCGAGCTTGTGTCCAAGTATACCCACACAGCGGAGCAGGGACTTGGACCCCGAAGTGGGATTTAGCTTCGATTTAAAGGCTGGTCTTGGGACCACCAGAGGTCGATTCGATTCAATTCGATTATTTTCGTTTTGATTTGAGTATTTTCATTTCAATTATTTCCGATCGATTCGATTCGATTCTTTTTTTGATTCTATCCTTTTCATTTCGGATTCAATTCGATGTTTTTCGATTCGATTCGATTCGATTCCATTTTTTTTATTCGATTCGATTCATTCGATTCGATTCGATTTTTTCGTTTCGATTCGATTATTTTCATTTCGATCATTATTTTCATTCAATTTGATTATTTTCAATTCAATTGATTTTTTTCGTTTCCATTTGATTATTTTTGATTCGATTCAATATTTTTCCTTTCGATTCGATTATTTTCGTTTCAATTCGTTTATTTTTGATTCGATTCGATTTTTTGATTCGATTCGATTCAATTCGATTTGATTTTTTTCGAATCGATTCGTTTGGATTCGATTATTTTCAATTCGATTCGAATATTTTCGATTCAATTCGATTATTTTTTTTGCTTCGATTATTTTCGATTTGATTATTTTCGATTCAATTCAATTATTTTCGTTTCGATAATTTTCAATTCAATTCAATTATTTTCGTATCAATTCGATTATTTCGTTTTGATTGGATTATTTTTTATTTCATTCGATTATTCTCATTTGGATTAGCTTATTTTCATTTCCATTTGATTATTGTCGTTTCGATTCAATTATTTTTCTTTCGATTCGATTATTTTCATTTCGATTCGATTATTTTAGTTTCTATTCGATTATTTTCGATTCGATTGGTTTATTTTCGTTTCGATTCGATTATTTTCATTTCGAATGGATTATTTTCGATTCGATTCGATTTTTTTTCGTTTCAATTCGTTTATTTTCGTTTCGATACGATTATTTTCGTTTCGATTCAATTATTTTCGTTTGGATTCGATTATTGTGGTTTGGATTCGATTTTTTCGATTCGATACAAAGGTATTATATTCGTTTCGATTTTTTCGTTTCAATTATTTTCATTTCAATTCGATTATTTTCATTTCGATTCGTCTATTTTCGTTTCAATTCGATTTTTTTCATTTCGATTCAAATTTTCCGTTTCGATTCGATCCTTTTCATTTCGATACGATTCTTTTCATTTCGATTCGATTCTTTTTGTTTTGATTCTACTATTTTCATTTGATTTGATTATTTTCGTTTGGATTCGATTATTTTCGTTTGGATTCGATTTTTTATTCGATTCGAAGCTATTTTATTCGTTTCGATTATTTTCGTTTCGATTCGATCCTATTCGTTTTGATTCGATCCTTTGCATTTCAATTCGATTTTTCTCATTTTGATTCGATTATTTTCATTTCGATTTGATTTTTTTCATTTTGATTCGATTATTTTCGTTTCGATTCAATTTTTTCGTTTCGATTAGTTTATTTTCATGTCGATTCCATTTTTTTCCTTTCTATTCGATTATTTTCGTTTCGATTCCATTTTCGTCGTTATGACTCGATTTTTTCGTTTCGATTCAATTTTTATCATTTTGATTCGATTATTTTCGTTTCGATTTGATTTTTTGTTTCGATTTGATTTTTTTGATTCGATGCGATTCTATCCGATTTTTTCCATTCGATTCGATTCCATTCGATCTTTTTGATTCGTTTCGATTCGATTCGATTAGATTAGAATTTTTCGATTCGATTCGATTCGAATTTTTCGATTCGTTTTGATTCGATTCGATTCAAATTTTTCGATAAGATTCGATTTGATTCGATTCGAATTTTTCGATTCGATGTGGGATTCGATCCCGGGTCTCCAGGATTGCGCCCTGGGCCAAAGGCAGGTGCCAAACCGCTGTGCCACTCAGGTATCCCGATTCGATTCGATTCGATTCGAATTATTCAATTCGATTCAATTTGATTCGATTCGAAGTTTTCGATATGAATTTTTCGATTTGATTCGATTTGATTCGATACGAATTATTCGATTCGATTATTTTCGCTTCGATTCGATTTTTTTATTTCGAATCGTTTATTTTCGTTTCGATTCATTCTTTTCGTTTGGATTCGATTCTTTTCATTTCGATTCGTTTATTTTCGTTTCCATTCAATTTTTTCGATTCGATTCGATTTGATTCGAATTTTTCTATTGGATTCGATTCAATTTGAATTTTTCGATTCGATTCGATTTTTTTCGTTTCGATTCCATTTTTTTCGTTTCAATTCGTTTATTTTCGTTTCAATTCGATTTTTTTCCTTTCGATTAGATATTTTCATTTCGATTCGATTTTTTTCGTTTCGATTCGATTTTTTTCGTTTCGATTAGTTTATTTTCATTTCAATTCAATTCTCTTCGTTTCGATTCGATTTTTTCGTTTTGATTCGTTTATTTCCATTTCGATTCGATTATTTTCGTTGCAATTTGATTTTTTCGATTCGATTCAATTCGATTCTAATTTTTTGATTCGATTCCATTCAAATTTTTCGATTCGATTCGATTCAAATTTTTCGATTCAATTCGACTTGATTCGAATTTTTCGATTTGACTCGAATCGATTAGATTGGAATTTTTCGATTCGATTCGACTCGATTCAAATTTTTGGGTTCGATTCGACTCGATTCGAATTTTTCGGTTCGATTCGATTCGATTCAAATTTTTCGATTTGATTTAATTAGAATTTTTGGGTTCAATTCGATACGAATCTATTCGAATATTTAGATTCGATTCAATTATTTTCGTTTCGATTCGATTTTTTTCGTTTTGATACGTTTATTTTTGTTTCGATTCGATTTTTTCGATGTGATTCTCACAAAGAGAATGAATCTCTCTGCCTCTCACAAAGCTTGAATCCCGTGTAAAACGAAATCCCTTGGCTGCAAAGGGTACAGGCGGTCAGCATGTGGGAGGTTGAAGCCATAAGCTCAACCCAAAGGAGTGTGCATGCTTTGGAGGCAGCTGTCCGCTAGGTGGGAAATTGACAACTGAACTCTCAGAGGTAAGTTGCCTTGGGACTAGGCGTCCAGCTAGCTTCTCTCGTATGGAACTTAGGATGTAGCACCTGACTAACATAGGAATTACCAGGTAATCGCTGGATTGAGCTTGGAGGCACTAGTCTTGTGGGCCGGGACTTTCCACTTACCTCTCACAACACTTCAGTCACGCATCGAGCCTTGGCCTGTTAGGAGCTAGGTGTACATGCAGGCAGGATGTGGGTTGGACCGGCCATAAGCTCAACTCTCAGGGGCTTGTATGCCTGGGAGGCAGATGTCTGCTCCCCACTCATACAGTGGAGTTAGACTAGCTACACTCTCATTGAACAAGGACGTTGGCAATCGCTGTATTCAACTCACATTGCCGTGAGGACAGGTCTGACGTTTCCACACGCATTTCTAACAACCTCTCCCTACACCTGACATGAGGATGTTAGCAGCTCCACCCAGAGGGGGACCCGAGGCGGGAGGGTCCTTTGTTGAGCTCAACTCTCAAAGGGAAGCATGCCCTGAATGCAGCTTTCCACTAGCTCCCTTCTTATAGCCGAGAGAACGTAGCAGCACTGGAAGTCAGGACGTTGCGTGAATACCGCTCTACTCCAACGAGTGACAGCACCATTGAGGCCTGCAGCTTGCCCCTTGCGTCCCATGAGCTTCTGACAAACATGTCTAGTGAGGATGTTCGTAACTCCATGTGCAGGCAGTGTGGAAGTGGGAAGGACCGCGAGTCAGCTCATCTCACAGAAGGAAGTTCCCCTGAGAGAGAGCTTGCAACTAGGTGCTCAGGGTTGGAAGGTAGTATGTACCACCCATCTGAGGGAGGAAGTCGGCAGAAGTCACTAGATTGTGCTAAGAGACACTTGCCTCTCACAAAGCTTGAATCCCGTGTCCAATGAAATCCCTTGGCTGCAAAGGGTACAGGCGGTCAGCATGTGGGAGGTTGAAGCCATAAGCTCAACCCAAAGGAGTGTGCATGCCTTGGAGGCAGCGGTCCGCTACGCGCGAAATTGACAAGCCAGTCACTTGGTTCTCTCCCTGCTCCTGTCCCGCGTAAACGAAATGCTGTGCAAGCGAACCGTGCAGGCAGTCAGGGTGTGGGAGCGATAGGCCATAAGCTCAACTCTCGGAAGTGTGTACGCTTTGCAGGCAGATGGCTGCTAGACAATTATTGCTGGGAGCTGGGACTGAGCTACACTCTCATTGAACAAGGACGTTTGCAATGTCTGTATTGGACTCAGATTCACTTGAGCAGAGTCCTGTCACATCCATATGCTTTTCACACAACCTCTTCCGGCACGTAACATAAGGATGCAGGGACCTACGTCTACGGGTAGTCATAACGCGGGAGGGTCCTGCCCTGACCTCAGGTCGCACAATGAAGCATGACTACAAGCCAGCTTTCAACTAGCTGCGTTCTTAGGACGCGGAGAACGTAGCAGTACTCTAAGCCAGGAGGTACCCAGAATACCACTCCACTACAGCTGGAGGCACCATCCAGGTCTGCTTATTCCACTTGCATCTCACAAGCCTCTGACAAACGGCTCTGGTGCAGATGTTCAAAACTAATTCTGCACGCAGCGTGCAATTGTGAGGAACTGAGGGTGAGCTCAACTCTCCGAAGGAAGTTGATTTTGGACAAGGCGTTCAGCTAGCTTCTCTCGTATGGCACTTAGGATGTAGCACCTGGTTCACACAGGGAATACTAGGAAACTGCTAGATTGAGCTTGGATGCAATAGTCTTGTGGGCCGGGACTTTCCACTTACCTCTCACAACACTTCAGGCACGCATCGGGCCTAAGCCTGTTAGGAGCGCGGTGTACCTGCAGGCAGGATGTGGGAGGGACAGTCCATAAGCTCAACTCTCGGAAGTATGTATGCTTTGCAGGCAGATGTCTGCTAGACACTTTGATGGGAGCTAGGACCTAGCTACACTCTCATTGAACAAGGACGTTTGCAATGTCTGTATTGAGATCAGATACACTTGAGGAGAATCCTGTCACCTCAACATGCGCTTCGCACAACCTCTTCCGGCGCCTAAAATAAGGATGCTGGCACCTATGTCTACGTGCACTCAGGATGCGGGAGGGTCCTGCCCTGACCTCAGCTCGCACAAGGAAGCATGCCTACAAGCCAGCTTTCAACTAGCTGCGTTCTTAGGGCACTGAAAACGTAGCAGTACTCTCAGTTACGAGGTACCCAGAGTACAACTCCACTGCAGCTGGAGACACCTTCCAGGTCTGCTTATTCCACTTACATCTCACAAGCCTCTGACAAACGGCTCTGGTGCAGATGTGGGAAACTCTTTCTGCAGGCAGTGTGCAACTGTGAGGGACTGAGGGTGAGGTCAACTCTCCGAAGTAAGTTGTTTTTGGACAAGGCGTTCAGCTAGCTTCTCTCGTATGGCACTTAGGATGTCGCACCTGACTAACATAGGAACACTAGGTAAACGCTGGATTAAGCTTGGAGGCACTAGTCTTGTGGGCCGGGACTTTCCACTTACCTCTAACAACACCTCAGTCACGCATCGCGGCTAGGCCTGTTAGGAGCGCGGTGTACGTGCAGGCAGGATGTGGGAGGGACAGTCCATAAGCTCAATTCTCGGAAGTGTGTATGCTTTGCAGGCAGATGTCTGCTAGACACTTTGATGGGAGCTAGGACCTAGTTACACTCTCATTGAACAAGGACGTTAGCAATATCTGTATTGAGATCAGATACACTTGAGGAGAATCCTGTCACTTCCAGATGCTCTACACACAACCTCTACTGGCGCAAAACATATGGATGCTGGGACCTACATCTACGGGCAGTCAGGATGCGGGAGGGTCCTGCCCTGACCTCAGCTCGCACAAGGAAGCATGCCTACAAGCCAGCTTTCAACTAGCTGCGTTCCTCGGGCACTGAGAACGTAGCAGTACTCTCAGCCAGGAGGTACCCAGAATACCACTCCACTGCAGCTGGAGACACCCTCCAGGTCTGCTTATTCCACTTGCGTCTCACAAGCCTCTGACTACCGGCCATGGTGCAGATGTTGGAAACTCTTATTGAAGGCAGTGTGCAACTGTGAGGGACTGAGGTTGAGCTCAACTCTCCGAAGTAAGTTGCTTTTGGACAAGGCGTTCAGCTAGCTTCTCTCGTATGGCACTTAGCATGTAGCACCTGGTTCACACAGGGAATACTAGGAAATCGCTGGATTGAGCTTGGATGCACTAGTCTTGTGGGCCGGGACTTTCCATTTTCCAATCACAACACTTCAGGCACGCATCTGGGCTAGGCCTGTTAGGAGCGCGGTGTACCAGCAGGCAGGATGTGGGAGCGACAGTCCATAAGCTCAACTCTCGGAAGTATGTATGCTTTGCAGGCAGATGTCTGCTAGACGCTTTGATGGGAGCTAGGACCTACTACAATCTCATTGAACAAGGACGTTTGCAATTTCTGTATTGAGATCAGATACACTTGAGGAGAATCCTGTCACTTCCACATGCTCTTCATACAACCTCTTCCATCGCCTAACATAAGGATGCTGGGACCTACGTTACGGGCAGTCAGGATGAGGGAGGGTCCTGCCCTGACCTCAGGTCGCACAAGGAAGCATGCCTGCAAGGCAGCTTTCAACTAGCTGCGTTCCTCGGGCACTGAGAACGTAGCAGTACTCTCAGCCAGGAGGTACCCAGAATACCCCTCCACTGCAGCTGGAGACACCCTCCAGGTCTGCTTATTCAACTTGCGTCTCACAAGATCTGACAACCGGGGGTGGTGCAGAAGTTGGAAACTCTTTCTGCAGGCAGTGTGCAACTGTGAGGGACTGAGGTTGAGCTCAACTCTCCGAAGTAAGTTGATTTTGGACAAGGCGTTCCGCTAGCTTCTCTCGTATGGCACTTGGGATGTAGCACCGGGCTCACACAGGAAATACTAGGAAATCGCTGAATTGAGCTTGGATGCACTAGTCTTGTGGGCCGGGACTTTCCACTTACCTCTCACAACACTTCATGCACGCAACGGGGGTAGGCCTGTAAGGAGGGCGGTGTACGTGCAGGCAGGATGTGGGAGGGACAGTCCAAAGCTCAACTCTCGGAAGTGTGTATGCTTTGCAGGGAGATGTCTGCAGATACTTTGATGGGAGGTAGGACCTACTACAATCTCATTGAACAGGACGTTTGCAATTTCTGTATTGAGATCAGATACACTTGAGGAGAATCCTGTCACTTCCACATGCTCTTCACACAACCTCTTCCGGCGCCTAAAATATGGATGCTTGCACCTATGTCTACGTGCACTCAGGATGCGGGAGGGTCCTGCCCTGACCTCAGCTTGCACAAGGAAGCATGCCTTCAAGGCAGCTTTCAACTAGCTGCGTTCCTCGGGCACTGACAACGTAGCAGTACTCTCAGCCAGGAGGTCCCCAGAATACCACTCCACTGCAGCTGGAGACACCCTCCAGGTCTGCTTATTCCACTTGCGTCTCACAAGCCTCTGACTACCGGCCATGGTGCAGATGTTGGAAACTCTTATTGAAGGCAGTGTGCAACTGTGAGGGACTGAGGTTGAGCTCAACTCTCCGAAGTAAGTTGCTTTTGTACAAGGAGTTCAGCCAGCTTCTCTCGTATGGCACTTAGCATGTAGCACCTGGTTCACACAGGGAATACTAGGAAATCGCTGGATTGAGCTTGGATGCACTAGTCTTGTGGGCCGGGACTTTCCATTTACCAATCACAACACTTCAGGCACGCATCGGGGCTAGGCCTGTTAGGAGCGCGGTTGTACCAGCAGGCAGGATGTGGTAGGGACAGTCCAAAGCTCAACTCTCGGAAGTATGTACGCTTTCCAGGCAGATGTCTGCTAGACACTTTGATGGGAGCTAGGACCTACTACAATCTCATTGAACAAGGACGTTTGCAATGTCTGTATTGAGATCAGATACACTTGAGGAGAATCCTGTCACTTCCATGTGCTTTTCACACAACCTCTTCCAGCGCCTAATATAAAGATGCCTGGACCTATGTACACGGGCAGTCAGGATGCGGGAGTGTCCTGCCCTGATCTCAGCTCGCACAAGGAAGCATGCCTACAAGCCAGCTTTCTACTAGCTGCGTTCTTAGAGTACTGAGAACGTAGCAGCACTCTAAGCCAGGAGGTAGCCAGAATACCCCTCCACTGCAGCTGGAGACACCCTCCTGGTCTGCTTATTCCACTTGCGTCTCACAAGCCTCTGACAAACGGCTCTGGTGCAGATGTTCGAAACTCATTCTGCAGGCAGTGTGCATCTGTGAGGGACTGAGTGTGAGCTCAACTCTCAGAGGTAAGTTGCCTTGGGAATAGGCGTCAAGCTAGCTTCTCTCGTATGGAACTTAGGATGTAGCACCTGACTAACATAGGAATTACTAGGTAATCGCTGGATTGAGCCTGGAGGCACTAGTCTTGTGGGCCGGGACTTTCCACTTACCTCTCACCCACACTTCAGTCACGCTTCGGGGCTAGGCCTGTAAGGAGCGCGGTGTACGTGCCGGCACGATGTGGGAGGGACAGGCCATAAGCTCAACTCGCAGGGGCGTGTATGCCTGGGAGGCAGATGTCTGCTCCCCACTCATACAGTGGAGTTAGAACCTAGCTACACTCTCATTGAACAAGGACGTTGGCCATCGCTGTATTCAACTCACATTGCCGTGAGGACAGGTCTGACGTTTCCACACGCATTTCTAACAACCTCTCCCTGCACCTGACACGAGGATGTTAGCAGCTCCACCCAGAGGGGGACCCGAGGCGGGAGGGTCCTTTGTTGAGCTCAACTCTCAAAAGGAAGCATGCCCCAGATGCAGCTTTCCACTAGCTGCCTTCTTATGGCCGAGAGAACGTAGCAGCACTGGAAGTCAGGACGTTGTGTGAATACCGCTCTACTCCAAGGAGTGACAGCACCATTGAGGCCTGCAGCTTGCCCCTTGCGTCCCATGAGCTTCTGACAAACATGTCTAGTGAGGATGTTCGTAACTCCATGTGCAGGCAGTGTGAAAGTGGGAAGGACCGCGAGTCAGCTCATCTCACAGAAGGAAGTTCCCCTGAGCGAGAGCTTGCAACTAGGTACTCAGGGTTGGAAGTTAGTATGTACCACCCATCTGAGGGAGGAAGTCGTCAGAAGTCACTGGATTGAGCTAAGAGACACTTGCCTCTCACAAAGCTTGAATCCCGTGTCCAACGAAATCCCTTGGCTGCAAAGGGTACAGGCGGTCAGCATGTGGGAGGTTGAAGCCATAAGCTCAACCCAAAGGAGTGTGCATGCCGTGGAGGCAGCTGTCCGCTAGGCGCGAAATTGACAAGGCAGTCACTTGGTTCTCTCTCCGCGCCTGTCCCGCGTAGAACGAAATGCTGTGCAAGCGAACCGTGCGGGCAGTCAGGATGTGGGAGCGATAGGCCATAAGCTCAACTCTCAGAAGTGTGTAGGCTCTGCAGGCAGATGGCAGCTAGACACTTATTGATGGGAGCTGGGACCGAGCTACACTCTCATTGAACAAGGACGTTTGCAATGTCTGTATTGGACTCAGATTCACTTGAGCAGAGTCCTGTCACTTCCATATGCTTTTCACACAACCTCTTCCGGCACCTAACTTAAGGATGCTGGGACCTAGGTCTACGGGCAGTCAGGATGCGGGAGGGTCCTGCCCTGACCTCAGGTCACGCAAGGAAGCATGCCTACAAGCCAGTTTTCAACTAGCTGCGTTCCTCGGGCACTGAGAATGTAGCAGTACTCTAAGCCAGGAGGTACCCAGAATACCACTCCACTGCAGCTGGAGACACCCTCCAGGTCTGCTTATCCCACTTGCGTCTCACAAGCCTCTGACAAACGGCTCTGGTGCAGATGTTGGAAACTCTTTCTGAAGGCAGTGTGCAACTGTGAGCGACTGAGGGTGAGCTCAACACTCCGAAGTAAGTTGCTTTTGGACAAGGCGTTCAGCTAGCTTCTCTCGTATGGCACTTAGAATGTAGCACCTGCTTCACACAGGGAATACTAGGAAATCGCTGGATTGAGCTTGGATGAACTAGTCTTGTGGGCCGGGACTTTCCATTTTCCAATCACAACACTTCAGGCACGCATCGGCGCTAGGCCTGTTAGGAGCGCGTTGTACCAGCAGGCAGGATGTGGGAGGGACAGTCCATAAGCTCAACTCTCGGCAGTATGTATGCTTTGCAGGCAGATGTCTGCTAGACGCTTTGATGGGAGCTAGGACCTACGACAATCTCATTGAACAAGGACGTTTGCAATGTATGTATTGAGATCAGATACACTTGAGGAGAATCCTGTCACCTCCACATGCTCTTCACACAAAACTCTTCCGGCGCCTAAAATAAGGATGCTAGCACCTATGTCTACGTGCACTCAGGATTCGGGAGGGTCTTGCCCTGACCTCAGGTCGCACAAGGAAGCATGCCTGCAAGGCAGCTTTCAACTAGCTGCGTTCCTCGGGCACTGAGAACGCAGCAGTACTCTCAGCCAGGAGGTACCCAGAATAGCACTCCACTGCAGCTGGAGACACCCTCCAGGTCTGCTTATTCCACTTGCGTCTCACAAGCCTCTGACTACCGGCCGTGGTGCAGATGTTGGAAACTCTTTCTGAAGACAGGGTGCAACTGTGAGGGACTGAGGTTCAGTTCAACTCTCCGAAGTAAGTTGCTTTTGGAAAAGGAGTTCAGCCAGCTTCTCTCATATGGCACTTAGCATGTAGTACCTGGTTCACACAGGGAATACTAGGAAATCGCTGGATTGAGCTTGGATGCACTAGTCTTGTGGGCCGGGACTTTCCATTTTCCAATCACAACACGTCAGGCAGGCATCGGGGCTACGCCTGTTAGGAGCGCAGTGTACCAGCAGGCAGGATGTGGGAGTGACAGTCCATAAGCTCAACTCTCGGAAGTATGTATGCTTTGCAGGCAGATGTCTGCTAGACGCTTTGATGGGAGCTAGGACCTACGACAATCTCATTGAACAAGGACGTTTGCACTGTATGTATTGAGATCAGATACACTTGAGGAGAATCCTGTCACCTCCACATGCTCCTCACACATCCTCTTCCGGCGCCTAACATATGGATGCTGGCACCTGTGTCTACATGCACTCAGGATGCGGGAGGGTCCTGCCCTGACCTCAGGTCGCACAAGGAAGCATGCCTGCAAGGCAGCTTTCAACTAGCTGCGTTCCTCGGGCACTGAGAACGCAGCAGTACTCTCAGCCAGGAGGTACCCAGAATACCCCTCCACTGCAGCTGGAGACACCCTCCAGGTCTGCTTATTCAACTTGCGTCTCACAAGCTCTGACAACCGGCGGGTGTGCAGAAGTTGGAAACTCTTTCTGCAGGCAGTGTGCAACTGTGAGGGACTGAGTTTGAGCTCAACTCTCCGAAGTAAGTTGGCTTTTGGACAAGGCGTTCAGCTAGCTTCTCTCGTATGGCACTTAGGATGTAGCACCAGGCTCACACAGGAACTACTAGGAAATCGCTGATTGAGCTTGGATGCACTAGTCTTGTGGGCCGGGACTTTCCACTTACCTCTCACAACACTTCATGCACGCAACGGGGCTAGGCCTGTAAGGAGCGCGGTGTACGAGGCAGGCAGGATGTGGGAGGGACAGTCCAAAGCTCAACTCTCGGAAGGATGTATGCTTTGCAGGCAGATGTCTGCTAGACTCTTTGATGGGAGCTAGGACCTACTACAATCTCATTGAACAAGGACGTTTGCAATTTCTGTATTGAGATCAGATACACTTGAGGAGAATCCTGTCACTTCCACATGCTCTTCACACAACCTCTTCCGGCGCCTAAAATAAGGATGCTGGGACCTACGTCTACGGGCAGTCAGGATGAGGGAGGGTCCTGCCCTGACCTCAGGTCGCACAAGGAAGCATGCCTGCAAGTCAGCTTTCAACAAGCTGCGTTCCTCGGGCACTGAGAACTTAGCAGTACTCTCAGCCAGGAGGTACCCAGAATACCACTCCACTGCAGCTGGAGACACCATCCAGGTCTGCTTATTCAACTTGCGTCTCACAAGCTCTGACAACCGGCGGTGGTGCAGAAGTTGGAAACTCTTTCTGCAGGCAGTGTGCAACTGTGAGGGACTGAGGTTGAGCTCAACTCTCCGAAGTAAGTTGCTTTTGGACAAGGCGTTCCGCTAGCTTCTCTCGTATGGCACTTAGGATGTAGCACCAGGCTCACACAGGAACTACTAGGAAATCGCTGAATTCAGCTTGGATGCACTAGTCTTGTGGGCCGGGACTTTCCACTTACCTCTCACAACACTTCATGCACGCAACGGGGGTAGGCCTGTAAGGAGCGCGGTGTACGTGCAGGCAGGATGTGGGAGGGACAGTCCAAAGCTCAACTCTCGGAAGGGTGTATGCTTTGCAGGCAGATGTCTGCAGATACTTTGATGGGAGCTAGAACCTACTACAATCTCATTGAACAAGGACGTTTGCTATGTCTGTATTGAGATCAGATACACTTGAGGAGAATCCTGTCACTTCCACATGCTCTTCACACAACCTCTTCCGGCGCCTAAAATATGGATGCTGGCACCTATGTCTACGTGCACTCAGGATGCGGGAGGGTCCTGCCCTGACCTCAGGTCGCACAAGGAAACATGCCTGCAAGTCAGCTTTCAACAAGCTGCGTTCCTCGGGCACTGAGAACGTAGCAGTACTCTCAGCCAGGAGGTCCCCAGAATACCACTCCACTGCAGCTGGAGACACCCTCCAGGTCTGCTTATTCCACTTGCGTCTCACAAGCCTCTGACTACCGGCCATGGTGCAGATGTTGGAAACTCTTATTGAAGGCAGTGTGCAACTGTGAGGGACTGAGGTTGAGCTCAACTCTCCGAAGTAAGTTGCTTTTGGACAAGGAGTTCAGCCAGCTTCTCTCGTATGGCACTTAGCATGTAGCACCTGGTTCACACAGGGAATACTAGGAAATCGCTGGATTGAGCTTGGATGCACTAGTCTTGTGGGCCGGGACTTTCCATTTACCAATCACAACACTTCAGGCACGCATCGGGGCTAGGCCTGTTAGGAGCGCGGTGTACCAGCAGGCAGGATGTGGGAGGGACAGTCCAAAGCTCAACTCTCGGAAGTATGTATGCTTTCCAGGCAGATGTCTGCTAGACACTTTGATGGGAGCTAGGACCTACTACAATCTCATTGAACAAGGACGTTTGCAATGTCTGTATTGAGATCAGATACACTTGAGGAGAATCCTGTCACTTCCACATGCTCTTCATACAACCTCTTCCGTCGCCTAACATAAGGATGCTGGGACCTACGTTCCGGGCAGTCAGGATGAGGGAGGGTCCTGCCCTTACCTCAGCTTGCACAAGGAAGCATGCCTGCAAGGCAGCTTTCAACTAGCTGCGTTCCTCGGGCACTGAGAACGTAGCAGTACTCTCAGCCAGGAGGTACCCAGAATACCACTCCACTGCAGCTGGAGACACCCTCCAGGTCTGCTTATTCCACTTGCGTCTCACAAGCTCTGACTACCGGCGGTGGTGCAGATGTTGGAAACTCTTTCTGCAGGCAGTGTGCAACTGTGAGGGACTGAGGTTGAGCTCAACTCTCCGAAGTAAGTTGCTTTTGGACAAGGCGTTCCGCTAGCTTCTCTCGTATGGCACTTAGGATGTAGCACCTGGCTCACACAGGAAATACTAGGAAATCGCTGAATTGAGCTTGGATGCACTAGTCTTGTGGGCCGGGACTCTCCCCTTACCTCTAACAACACTTCAGTCACGCATCGGGACTAAGCCTGTTAGGAGCTCAGTGTACCTGCAGGCAGGATGTGGGAGGGACAGTCCATAAGGTCACCTCTCGGAAGTGTGTATGCTTTGCAGGCAGATGTCGGCTAAACACTTTGATGGGAGCTAGGACCGAGCTACACTCTCATTGAACAAGGACGTTTGCAATGTCTGTATTGAGATCACATACACTTGAGGAGAATCCTGTCACTTCCACGTGCTTTTCACACAACCTCTTCCAGCGCCTAATATAAAGATGCCTGGACCTATGTCCACGGGCAGTCAGGATGCGGGAGTGTCCTGCCCTGACCTCAGCTCGCACAAGGAAGCATGCCTACAAGCCAGCTTTCAACTAGCTGCGTTCCTCGGGCACTGAGAACATAGCAGTACTCTCAGCCAGGAGGTACCCAGAATACCACTCCACTGCAGCTGGAGACACCCTCCAGGTCTGCTTATTCCACTTGCGTCTCACAAGCCTCTGACTACCGGCCATGGTGCAGATGTTGGAAACTCTTATTGAAGGCAGTGTGCAACTGTGAGGGACTGAGGTTGAGCTCCACTCTCCGAAGTAAGTTGCTTTTGGACAAGGAGTTCAGCCAGCTTCTCTCGTATGGCACTTAGCATGTAGCACCTGGTTCACACAGGGAATACTAGGAAATCGCTGGATTGAGCTTGGATGCACTAGTCTTGTGGGCCGGGACTTTCCATTTTCCAATCACAACACTTCAGGCACGCATCTGGGCTAGGCCTGTTAGGAGCGCGGTGTACCAGCAGGCAGGATGTGGGAGCGACAGTCCATAAGCTCAACTCTCGGAAGTATGTATGCTTTGCAGGCAGATGTCTGGTAGACGCTTTGATGGGAGCTAGGACCTACTACAATCTCATTGAACAAGGACGTTTGCAATGTCTGTATTGAGATCAGATACACTTGAGGAGAATCCTGTCACTTCCACATGCTCTTCATACAACCTCTTCCATCGCCTAACATAAGGATGCTGGGACCTACGTTACGGGCAGTCAGGATGAGGGAGGGTCCTGCCCTGACCTCAGGTCGCACAAGGAAGCATGCCTGCAAGGCAGCTTTCAACTAGCTGCGTTCCTCGGGCACTGAGAACGTAGCAGTACTCTCAGCCAGGAGGTACCCAGAATACCCCTCCACTGCAGCTGGAGACACCCTCCAGGTCTGCTTATTCAACTTGCGTCTCACAAGATCTGACAACCGGGGGTGGTGCAGAAGTTGGAAACTCTTTCTGCAGGCAGTGTGCAACTGTGAGGGACTGAGGTTGAGCTCAACTCTCCGAAGTAAGTTGGTTTTGGACAAGGCGTTCCGCTAGCTTCTCTCGTATGGCACTTAGGATGTAGCACCGGGCTCACACAGGAAATACTAGGAAATCGCTGAATTGAGCTTGGATGCACTAGTCTTGTGGGCCGGGACTTTCCACTTACCTCTCACAACACTTCATGCACGCAACGGGGGTAGGCCTGTAAGGAGGGCGGTGTACGTGCAGGCAGGATGTGGGAGGGACAGTCCAAAGCTCAACTCTCGGAAGTGTGTATGCTTTGCAGGGAGATGTCTGCAGATACTTTGATGGGAGGTAGGACCTACTACAATCTCATTGAACAGGGACGTTTGCAATTTCTGTATTGAGATCAGATACACTTGAGGAGAATCCTGTCACTTCCACATGCTCTTCACACAACCTCTTCCGGCGCCTAAAATATGGATGCTTGCACCTATGTCTACGTGCACTCAGGATGCGGGAGGGTCCTGCCCTGACCTCAGCTTGCACAAGGAAGCATGCCTTCAAGGCAGCTTTCAACTAGCTGCGTTCCTCGGGCACTGACAACGTAGCAGTACTCTCAGCCAGGAGGTACCCAGAATACCACTCCACTGCAGCTGGAGACACCCTCCAGGTCTGCTAATTCCACTTGCGTCTCACAAGTCTCTGACTACCGGCGGTAGTGCAGGTGTTGGAAAATCTTTCTGCCGCCAGTGTGCAACTGTGAGGGACTCAGGTTGAGTTCAACTCTCCGAAGTAAGTTGGTTTTGGACAAGGCGTTCAGCTAGTTTCTCTCGTATGGCACTTAGAATGTAACACCTGGTTCACACAGGGAATACTAGGAAATCGCTGGATTGAGCTTGGATGCACTAGTCTTGTGGGCCGGGACTTTCCATTTTCCAATCACAACACTTCAGGCACGCATCAGCGCTAGGCCTGTTAGGAGCGCGGTGTACCAGCAGGCAGGATGTGGGAGGGAGAGTCCATAAGCTCAACTCTCGGAAGTATGTATGCTTTGCAGGCAGATGTCTGCTAGACGCTTTGATGGGAGCTAGGACCTACGACAATCTAATTGAACAAGGATGTTTGCAATGTATGTATTGAGATCAGATACACTTGAGGAGAATCCTGTCACCTCCACATGCTCTTCACACAAAACTCTTCCGGCGCCTAAAATAAGGATGCTAGCACCTATGTCTACGTGCACTCAGGGTTCGGGAGGGTCCTGCCCTGACCTCAGGTCGCACAAGGAAGCATGCCTGCAAGGCAGCTTTCAACTAGCTGCGTTCCTCGGGCACTGAGAACGCAGCAGTACTCTCAGCCAGGAGGTACCCAGAATAGCACTCCACTGCAGCTGGAGACACCCTCCAGGTCTGCTTATTCCACTTGCGTCTCACAAGCCTCTGACTACCGGCCATGGTGCAGATGTTGGAAATTCTTTCTGAAGGCAGTGTGCAACTGTGAGGGACTGAGGTTGAGCTCAACTCTCCGAAGTAAGTTGCTTTTGTACAAGGAGTTCAGCCAGCTTCTCTCGTATGGCACTTAGCATGTAGCACCTGGTTCACACAGGGAATACTAGGAAATCGCTGGATTGAGCTTGAATGCACTAGTCTTGTGGGCCGGGACTTTCCATTTACCAATCACAACACTTCAGGCACGCATCGGGGCTAGGCCTGTTAGGAGCGCGGTGTACCAGCAGGCAGGATGTGGTAGGGACAGTCCAAAGCTCAACTCTCGGAAGTATGTACGCTTTCCAGGCAGATGTCTGCTAGACACTTTGATGGGAGCTAGGACCTACTACAATCTCATTGAACAAGGACGTTTGCAATGTCTGTATTGAGATCAGATACACTTGAGGAGAATCCTGTCACTTCCACGTGCTTTTCACACAACCTCTTCCAGCGCCTAATATAAAGATGCCTGGACCTATGTACACGGGCAGTCAGGATGCGGGAGTGTCCTGCCCTGATCTCAGCTCGCACAAGGAAGCATGCCTACAAGCCAGCTTTCTACTAGCTGCGTTCTTAGAGTACTGAGAACGTAGCAGCACTCTAAGCCAGGAGGTAGCCAGAATACCCCTCCACTGCAGCTGGAGACACCCTCCTGGTCTGCTTATTCCACTTGCGTCTCACAAGCCTCTGACAAACGGCTCTGGTGCAGATGTTCGAAACTCATTCTGCAGGCAGTGTGCATCTGTGAGGGACTGAGTGTGAGCTCAACTCTCAGAGGTAAGTTGCCTTGGGAATAGGCGTCAAGCTAGCTTCTCTCGTATGGAACTTAGGATGTAGCACCTGACTAACATAGGAATTACTAGGTAATCGCTGGATTGAGCCTGGAGGCACTAGTCTTGTGGGCCGGGACTTTCCACTTACCTCTCACCACACTTCAGTCACGCTTCGGGGCTAGGCCTGTAAGGAGCGCGGTGTACGTGCCGGCACGATGTGGGAGGGACAGGCCATAAGCTCAACTCGCAGGGGCGTGTATGCCTGGGAGGCAGATGTCTGCTCCCCACTCATACAGTGGAGTTAGAACCTAGCTACACTCTCATTGAACAAGGACGTTGGCCATCGCTGTATTCAACTCACATTGCCGTGAGGACAGGTCTGACGTTTCCACACGCATTTCTAACAACCTCTCCCTGCACCTGACACGAGGATGTTAGCAGCTCCACCCAGAGGGGGACCCGAGGCGGGAGGGTCCTTTGTTGAGCTCAACTCTCAAAAGGAAGCATGCCCCAGATGCAGCTTTCCACTTGCTGCCTTCTTATGGCCGAGAGATCGGAGCAGCACTGGAAGTCAGGACGTTGCGTGAATACCGCTCTACTCCAACGAGTGACAGCACCATTGAGGCCTGCAGCTTGCCCCTTGCGTCCCATGAGCTTCTGACAAACATGTCTAGTGAGGATGTTCGTAACTCCATGTGCAGGCAGTGTGAAAGTGGGAAGGACCGCGAGTCAGCTCATCTCACAGAAGGAAGTTCCCCTGAGCGAGAGCTTGCAACTAGGTACTCAGGGTTGGAAGTTAGTATGTACCACCCATCTGAGGGAGGAAGTCGGCAGAAGTCACTGGATTGAGCTAAGAGACACTTGCCTCTCACAAAGCTTGAATCCCGTGTCCAACGAAATCCCTTGGCTGCAAAGGGTACAGGCGGTCAGCATGTGGGAGGTTGAAGCCATAAGCTCAACCCAAAGGAGTGTGCATGCCGTGGAGGCAGCTGTCCGCTAGGCGCGAAATTGACAAGGCAGTCACTTGGTTCTCTCTCCGCGCCTGTCCCGCGTAGAACGAAATGCTGTGCAAGCGAACCGTGCGGGCAGTCAGGATGTGGGAGCGATAGGCCATAAGCTCAACTCTCAGAAGTGTGTAGGCTCTGCAGGCAGATGGCTGCTAGACACTTATTGATGGGAGCTGGGACCGAGCTACACTCTCATTGAACAAGGACGTTTGCAATGTCTGTATTGGACTCAGATTCACTTGAGCAGAGTCCTGTCACTTCCATATGCTTTTCACACAACCTCTTCCGGCACCTAACATAAGGATGCTGGGACCTAGGTCTACGGGCAGTCAGGATGCGGGAGGGTCCTGCCCTGACCTCAGGTCACGCAAGGAAGCATGCCTACAAGCCAGTTTTCAACTAGCTGCGTTCTGAGGGCACTGAGAATGTAGCAGTACTCTAAGCCAGGAGGTACCCAGAATACCACTCCACTGCAGCTGGAGACACCCTCAAGGTCTGCTTATTCCACTTGCGTCTCACAAGCCTCTGACAAACGGCTCTGGTGCAGATGTTGGAAACTCTTTCTGCAGGCAGTGTGCAACTGTGAGCGACTGAGGGTGAGCTCAACTCTCCGAAGTAAGTTGCTTTTGTACAAGGCGTTCAGCTAGCTTCTCTCGTATGGCACTTAGCATGTAGCACCTGGTTCACACAGGGAATACTAGGAAATCGCTGGATTGAGCTTGATGCACTAGTCTTGTGGGCCGGGACTCTCCCCTTACCACTCACAACACTTCAGGCACGCATCGGGGACTAAGGCCTGTTAGGAGCGCAGGTGTACCTGCAGGCAGGATGTGGTAGGGACAGTCCAAAGTCACCTCTCGGAAGTGTGTACGCTTTCAGGCAGATGTCTGCTAGACACTTTGATGGGAGCTAGGACCTACTACACTCTCATTGAACAAGGACGTTTGCAATGTCTGTATTGAGATCAGCATACACTTGAGGAGAATCCTGTCACTTCCACGTGCTTTTCACACAACCTCTTCCACCGCCTAATATAAAGATGCCTGGACCTATGTCCACGGGCAGTCAGGATGCGGGAGTGTCCTGCCCAGATCTCAGCTCGCACAAGGAAGCATGCCTACAAGCCAGCTTTCTACTAGCTGCGTTCTTAGAGCTACTGAGAACGTAGCAGCACTCTAAGCCAGGAGGTAGCCAGAATACCACTCCACTGCAGCTGGAGACACCCTCCTGGTCTGCTTATTCCACTTGCGTCTCACAAGCCTCTGACAAACGGCTCTGGTGCAGATGTTCGAAACTCATTCTGCAGGCAGTGTGCATCTGTGAGGGACTGAGTGTGAGCTCAACTCTCAGAGGTAAGTTGCCTTGGGAATAGGCGTCCAGCTAGCTTCTCTCGTATGGAACTTAGGATGTAGCACCTGACTAACATAGGAATTACTAGGTAATCGCTGGATTGAGCCTGGAGGCACTAGTCTTGTGGGCCGGGACTTTCCACTTACCTCTCACCACACTTCAGTCACGCTTCGGGGCTAGGCCTGTAAGGAGCGCGGTGTACGTGCCGGCACGATATGGGAGGGACAGGCCATAAGCTCAACTCGCAGGGGCGTGTATGCCTGGGAGGCAGATGTCTGCTCCCCACTCATACAGTGGAGTTAGAACCTAGCTACACTCTCATTGAACAAGGACGTTGGCCATCGCTGTATTCAACTCACATTGCCGTGAGGACAGGTCTGACGTTTCCACACGCATTTCTAACAACCTCTCCCTGCACCTGACACGAGGATGTTAGCAGCTCCACCCAGAGGGGGACCCGAGGCGGGAGGGTCCTTTGTTGAGCTCAACTCTCAAAAGGAAGCATGCCCCAGATGCAGCTTTCCACTTGCTGCCTTCTTATGGCCGAGAGATCGGAGCAGCACTGGAAGTCAGGACGTTGCGTGAATACCGCTCTACTCCAACGAGTGACAGCACCATTGAGGCCTGCAGCTTGCCCCTTGCGTCCCATGAGCTTCTGACAAACATGTCTAGTGAGGATGTTCGTAACTCCATGTGCAGGCAGTGTGAAAGTGGGAAGGACCGCGAGTCAGCTCATCTCACAGAAGGAAGTTCCCCCTGAGCGAGAGCTTGCAACTAGGTACTCAGGGTTGGAAGTTAGTATGTACCACCCATCTGAGGGAGGAAGTCGGACAGAAGTCACTGGATTGAGCTAAGAGACACTTGCCTCTCACAAAGCTTGAATCCCGTGTCCAACGAAATCCCTTGGCTGCAAAGGGTACAGGCGGTCAGCATGTGGGAGGTTGAAGCCA
The DNA here is from genome assembly GCF_018345385.1 of Vulpes lagopus. Classification (NCBI taxonomy): domain Eukaryota; kingdom Metazoa; phylum Chordata; class Mammalia; order Carnivora; family Canidae; genus Vulpes; species Vulpes lagopus. Next base: position 10,117 of record NW_024570707.1, on the reverse strand, counting down.
TAAGCTCAACCCAAAGGAGTGTGCATGCCGTGGAGGCAGCTGTCCGCTAGGCGCGAAATTGACAAGGCAGTCACTTGGTTCTCTCTCCGCGCCTGTCCCGCGTTAGAACGAAATGCTGTGCAAGCGAACCGTGCGGGCAGTCAGGATGTGGGAGCGATAGGCCATAAGCTCAACTCTCAGAAGTGTGTAGGCTCTGCAGGCAGATGGCTGCTAGACACTTATTGATGGGAGCTGGGACCGAGCTACACTCTCATTGAACAAGGACGTTTGCAATGTCTGTATTGGACTCAGATTCACTTGAGCAGAGTCCTGTCACTTCCATATGCTTTTCACACAACCTCTTCCGGCACCTAACATAAGGATGCTGGGACCTAGGTCTACGGGCAGTCAGGATGCGGGAGGGTCCTGCCCTGACCTCAGGTCACGCAAGGAAGCATGCCTACAAGCCAGTTTTCAACTAGCTGCGTTCTGAGGGCACTGAGAATGTAGCAGTACTCTAAGCCAGGAGGTACCCAGAATACCACTCCACTGCAGCTGGAGACACCCTCAAGGTCTGCTTATCCCACTTGCGTCTCACAAGCCTCTGACAAACGGCTCTGGTGCAGATGTTGGAAACTCTTTCTGCAGGCAGTGTGCAACTGTGAGCGACTGAGGGTGAGCTCAACTCTCCGAAGTAAGTTGCTTTTGGACAAGGCGTTCAGCTAGCTTCTGTCGTATGGCACTTAGCATGTAGCACCTGGTTCACACAGGGAATAGTAGGAAATCGCTGGATTGAGCTTGGATGCACTAGTCTTGTGGGCCGGGACTCTCCCCTTACCTCTCACAACACTTCAGTCACGCATCGGGACTAAGCCTGTTAGGAGCTCAGTGTACCTGCAGGCAGGATGTGGGAGGGACAGTCCATAAGGTCACCTCTCGGAAGTGTGTATGCTTTGCAGGCAGATGTCGGCTAAACACTTTGATGGGAGCTAGGACCGAGCTACACTCTCATTGAACAAGGACGTTTGCAATGTCTGTATTGAGATCACATACACTTGAGGAGAATCCTGTCACTTCCACGTGCTTTTCACACAACCTCTTCCAGCGCCTAATATAAAGATGCCTGGACCTATGTCCACGGGCAGTCAGGATGCGGGAGTGTCCTGCCCATGATCTCAGCTCGCACAAGGAAGCATGCCTACAAGCCAGCTTTCAACTAGCTGCGTTCTTAGAGCACTGAGAACGTAGCAGCACTCTAAGCCAGGAGGTAGCCAGAATACCACTCCACTGCAGCTGGAGACACCCTCCTGGTCTGCTTATTCCACTTGCGTCTCCCAAGCCTCTGACAAACGGCTCTGGTGCAGATGTTCGAAACTCATTCTGCAGGCAGTGTGCATCTGTGAGGGACTGAGTGTGAGCTCAACTCTCAGAGGTAAGTTGCCTTGGGAATAGGCGTCAAGCTAGCTTCTCTCGTATGGAACTTAGGATGTAGCACCTGACTAACATAGGAATTACTAGGTAATCGCTGGATTGAGCTTGGAGGCACTAGTCTTGTGGGCCGGGACTTTCCACTTACCTCTCACCACACTTCAGTCACGCTTCGGGGCTAGTCCTGTAAGGAGTGCGGTGTACGTGCCGGCACGATATGGGAGGGACAGGCCATAAGCTCAACTCGCAGGGGCGTGTATGCCTGGGAGGCAGATGTCTGCTCCCCACTCATACAGTGGAGTTAGAACCTAGCTACACTCTCATTGAACAAGGACGTTGGCCATCGCTGTATTCAACTCACATTGCCGTGAGGACAGGTCTGACGTTTCCACACGCATTTCTAACAACCTCTCCCTGCACCTGACACGAGGATGTTAGCAGCTCCACCCAGAGGGGGACCCGAGGCGGGAGGGTCCTTTGTTGAGCTCAACTCTCAAAAGGAAGCATGCCCCGAATGCAGCTTTCCACTTGCTGCCTTCTTATGGCCGAGAGATCGGAGCAGCACTGGAAGCCAGGACGTTGCGTGAATACCGCTCTACTCCAACGAGTGACAGCACCATTGAGGCCTGCAGCTTGCCCCTTGCGTCCCATGAGCTTCTGACAAACATGTCTAGTGAGGATGTTTGTAACTCCATGTGCAGGCAGTGTGGAACTGGGAAGGACCTCTAGTCCGCTCATCTCAAGAAGGAAGTTCCCCTGAGAGAGAGCTTGCAACTAGGTACTCAGGTTTGGAAGTTTGTATGTACTTCCCATCTGAGGGAGGAATTCGTCAGAAGTCGCTGGATTGAGCTAAGAGACACTTGTCTCGAACAAAACTTGCATCCGTTATCCAAACTATCCTTTGGCTTCGAAATGTACAGGCGTTCAGCATGTGGGAGGTAGAATTCATGAGCTCAATCCAAAGGAGTTGCATGCCTTGAAGGCAGGTGTCTGCTAGGCGCGAAATCGACAAGCCAGTCACTTTGTTCTCTCTCTGCTCCTTTCCCGCGTAGAACGAAATACTGTGGAATCGAACTGTTCAGGCACTCAGGATGTGGGAGTGACAGGCTATAAGTTCAACTCTCAGAAGTGTGTATGACTGGGAGGCAGATGTTTTCTTCCCACTCCTACAGGGGAGATTGAAACTCGCTACACTCTAATTGAACAAGGACGTTGGCAATCGCTGTATTCAACTCACATACACGTGAGTACAGCCCTGTGCTTCCACATGCATTTCTCACAACCTCTCCCTGCTCTTAACATGAGGATGTTGGCAGCTACGTCCACAGGCAGGCATGATGCGGTGTGGTCCTGCCTTGAACTCATATCTCAAAGGAAGCATGCCTCGATTGCAGCTTTCCACTAGCTGCGTTCTTTCGGCCGTGAAAATGTAGCAGCAGTGTAAGGTGTATGCAGGCTGTGGATGCAGCTGTCCGGGAGGTGCGAAAGTGACAAGCAAGTCACTTGGTTCTCTCTCTGCTCCTGTTCTGCATAGAACGAAATACTGTGGAAGCGAACCGTACAGGCAGTCAGGATGTGGGAGGGACAGGCCCTATGCTCAACTCTCAGAAATGTGAATGCCTTGCAGGTACATGTTTGCTTGCCACTCCTACAGGGGAGATAGAACCTAGCATGACTCTCATTGAACAAGGCTGTTGGAAATCCCTGTATTGAATTCAGATTCACGTGAGTACAGGCCAGACACTTCCACATGCTTTTCACACAACCTCTTCCAGCACCTCACTTAAGGATGATAGGAGGTATGTCTACAGGTAGTCAGGATGTGGGCGGGTCCTGCCCTGAGCTCAGCTCTCACAAGGAAGCATCCCTAGAAGCCAGTTTTCAACTAGCTGTGATTTTATGACTGTGGTGTCCTTCTAACCTAACCTATACTTGGTCACTCCAGTCCCCAACTGGGCCTCAGCTGGTCTTGTGCCTCTGGTACTTTGTTTGGCCTCACCTGGACCTGTTAACTATGTTCCCACCTGGGCCTCAACTGCTCTTATGACTTTTGTCCCCACCTGTGTCTCACCCAGACCAGGTGACTGAGTTCCACCTGTGCCTTACCTGGACCTGGTGAATCTGGTCCCCTCCTGGGTATCACCTGGACCTGGTGACTCTGGTCCTCACGTGCACCTCACCTGGACCTGGTGACTGTGGTCCCCACCTTGGCCTTACCTGGACCTGCTGATTCTGGTTCCCACCTGGGCCTCACCTGTACCTGGTGATCTGGTTCTCACATGGACCACACCTAGACCTGGTGACCGTGCTGTCCTTCTAGACTCACCTTTAACTGGTAACTCTGGTGTCCACCTGGGCCTCCCCTGGACCTGGTGAATCTGGTCTCCACTTGGTCCTCAAGTGGACCTGGTGACTCTGGTCCTGAGGTGGGCATCATTGGAACATGGTTATTGTGTTCCCCAATAACCTGTGACTCACCTCGACCTGGTAACTCTGGTCCTTACCTGGGCCCCACCTGGACCTGGTGATTCTGGTCTGCACCTGAGGCTACCCTGGATCTGGTGACTGTGGTCCCCACCTGGGCCTCACTTGGACCTGGTGACTCTGATCCCCATCTGGGCCTCACCTGGCCCTGTTAACTCTGGTCCTCAACTGGGCATAATTGGGACCCGGTTACTGTGTTCCACAACTGAGCCTCACCTGGACCAGGTGACTCTGGTCCCCCTCTGGGTCTCACCCTGACCTGGTGACTGTGAACCCCACTTTGGCCTGATTTGGACCTTCTGACTCTGGTTGCCACCTGCGCCTCACCTCGAACTGTTGACTCTGGTTCTTTCAAGGGCCTCCCCTATACCTGGTGATTCTGGTCCCCACCTGGGCCTCACGTGTGCCTGGTGAGTCTGGTCCTCACCTGGGCCTCATCTGGACCTGGTGACTCTGGTCCCCACCTGGACCTCTCCTGGACCTGGTGACTCTCTTTCCAACATGGACCTCACCTGGATCTGGTGACTCTGGTCCTCAGTTTGGCCTCACCTGGACCTGGTGACTCTCGTCCCCACTTTGACCTAACTCAGACCTGATGAATCTCGTCCCCACCTAGGCCTCACCTAGACCTGGTGACTCTTGTCCCCAGCTATGCCTCAATTCGACCTGATGATTCTGGTCCTCACGTGGGCCTCACATGGACCTGGGACTCAGCTGGATATAGTGGCTCTGATTCCCACATGGGGCTCACCTGATACTGGTGACTGTGGTCTCCTTCTATGCCTCACCAGGACCTGGTGATTCTGATCCCCATTGGGCCTTGCATGGCCCTAGTGACTCTGGTCCTCACGTAGGCATCATTGGGACCTGGATACTCTATTCCACACCTGGGCCTCACTTTGACCGGGGACCTCTGGTCCCACTCTGGGCCTCAAACTAAACTGGTTACTCTGGTCCCCCTCTGGACCTCACCCTTACCTTTTGACTCTGGTCCCCCCCCCCCAGGCTTCACTTGGACCTGGTGAATCTGGTCCTTACCTGTTCCTCACCTGGACCTTGTGACTGTGGTCCCCACCTGGGTCTCACCTGGACTTGGTGAATCTTGTTGCCACCTGGGCCTCACCTGGACCTTGTGACTGTGGTCCCCACCTGGGTCTCACCTGGATCTGGTGGCTCTGGTTCCCATATGGGGCTTTCCTGGACCTGGTTCCTGTGGTCTCCTTCTGGCCCTCACCTGGAACAAAATGACTCTCATGGGTAAATAAATAAAATCTTAAAAACAGAAACAAGAGAAAGGACAAAGGCATACGATCCTCTCAAGAGTTGCAGAAAAAGCATTTGACAAAATACAACATAAAAAGCATAGTGGGTAGTAAAAGGGAATATAAGGGAAGGGAGAAGAAATGTGTGGGAAATATCAGAAAGGAAACAGAACATAAAGACTCCTAACTCTGGGAAATGAACTAGGGGTGGTGGAAGGGGAGGACGGCGGGGGGTGGGGGTGAATGGGTGACGGGCACTGAGAGGGGCACTTGATGGGATGAGCACTGGGTGTTATTCTGTATGTTGGCAAAGTGAACACCAATAAAAAATAAATTTATTATTTTTAAAAAAAGGATAGTGGGTTTTTTATTTTTTTATTTTTTTTTTTCGGCATAGTGGGTTTTGAGGAAACGTATATCAACAGAATAAAGGCCGTGTAGGAAGGCCCGTAGCTGACATCATCCTCAAGGGTGAAAACTTGAAATCGTCTCCCCTAAGAGCAGGAACAAGCCAAGGAAGTCCCCTCTCAGCACTGGAAGTCCTATCGTAGTCAACAGACAGGAAACAGAAAAGGTTCCACACCTGGAAGGGGGACATCACACTGTCCCTATTTGCTGAAGACGTGGTATTAGAAACAGGAAACCCGACAGACTCCACCAAAAACTGTTAGAACTAATGAGTGAATTCCTTAACGTTGTGGGACACAAAATGAACAGAGATCAGTAGCCTTGCTGTGTCCCGACAATGAGCACTCAGGAAGGAAATTCAGGACATGACTCCCTTATCAGGAGCATCCAAAAAACAAAATAATTAGACTGAACCAAGGGACTGCAAGACTTGTACACTGAAAATTACAAGACTTTGGGAGGACATCCTGGGCTCGTGGGGTCGGAGCCTTCATCTTGTTAAAATGTCCACAGTTCCAGAAGCCACCCGCAGTTCCAATGTCATTCCTATCAAAATCATGGTGGCCGATTTTAGAAATAGAAAAAGCACTCCTAACATTTGTCCGCCCCCACAAATGACCCTGGACAGCAAATCAGTGTTGGAGAAGCAGGACAGAGCTGGACACAGCACTTTCTTATTTCAAACGATGTCACAGAGACACAGGATAAAGCAGTGTGGTTCTCGGGCCCCTGGCTGGCTCCGTTGGTTAAGCATCTGACTCTTGACCTCACCCCTGGTCTTGATCTTGGGGTCATAAGTACTAGGCCTGTGCTGGGCTGTGGACGAGGCATGGAGCCTACTTAAACAAACCAAAACCACAGGGGTGTGGTTCTGGCAATGCTGAAGGATCAGAATAGAAAGCCTGGAAGAAAATGCACTCTGATACAGTCAACTGATTTTTTAAACTTAATTTAATTTAAACCCAATTAATTAACAGTATAGTGTATTATACTTTCAGAGATAGACTTCAGGGATTCACCAGTTGGAGATAACACCAGTGCTCATGACATCACGTGCCCTCCTTCATGCCCGTCTACCAGTTACCCTGTCCCTTCACTTCCCTCCCCTCCAGCGACCCTCAGTTTGTTTCCTGTGATTGAGTCTCTTTTTCCTCCATCTCTGTTTTCATCTTATTTGTTTTTCCTTCCCTTCACAGATGTCCATCTGCTTTGCTTCTTTAATTTCACCTATGAATGACACCATACGGTCATTTTCTTTCCTGACTGACTGATTTCACTTAACATGATCCCTCTAGTTCTATCCACATCATTGCAAATGGCAAGATTTCCTTCTCTTTGATAGCTGAGTAACATTCCTATCATCTATCTATCATCTATTACCATCATCTATCTCCCATCCTCTTTATCCATCATCTGTCTGAAGGCACCGAGGCTCCTCTCAAGGTGTGGCTACTGTGGACCCGCCTGCTGTGGACATTGGGGTGCAGTTGTCCCGGAGTCTCACTGCATCTGTATCTTCGGAGTGAGCTCCAGGCCGAGCACCTGCTGGTCGCAGGGCGGCTCTATTTGTAACTTCCTGAGGAGCCTCCACACTGTTTCCAGGGTGGCTGCACCAGCCCGCGGTCCGCGCCCACAGTGGAAGAGGGTTGAGTGGGTTTTGTAGGACGTGGTAAAAGTCTGGTCCACATTTCATTTTGCGTCCTGTGGGCTCCAATTCATCGTCCTTAAGTATTTCTGAGAAAGCCGGGTGTTGGGCTCCGTTTCAGTGAGACGTTTCCGAAGCTCACAGGCCTCAGCTGGAGCCTGGAAGGAGGCAGGTGTGGCCCCGGGCGCAGGGACACCGCCTCCTGCACGGCCTCTTGCAGTGCCTAAGCGTCCTGCAGGGGGCGCCCGACCCTAGACCCTGCCCAAGGATCGCGCATGCGCAGTAAGCCTCGTCCGCTTGCACTAAAAGGAGCCAGCCTGTGCTGGGGAGGCCTGAGGAGGAGGTGGGGTCGCGTCCACGCTGATGAGCCGCAGCCTCCTCAGGACCCGCAGTGAGGCTTCAGGAGGACATTGGGTCACGTTCACGCTGTCAGGAGCCCCGGTCTCCTCAGGACCCGCGGTGAGGCTTCAGGAAGATGTGGGCCAACATCCACGCAGACAGGAGCCCCTGGGCCACCTCAGGAACCGCGGGGAGGCTTCAGGAAGATGTGGTGCCGCGTCCACTCTGGCAGGAGCTCCCAGGCCCCTCAGATAAAAGTTGAGGCTTCTGGAACCTGGGGCCACATCCACGGTGTCAGGACCCCCGGCTTTCTCAGAACACAGGGTGACGTTTTGGAGGACGTGGGGCCACATCCACACAACCAGACGTTGACTTCCTCAGGACCCCCGGTGTAGACTTCGGGAAAATGGGGATGCGTCCATGCGGACAGAAGACCCCCAGCCTTGTCAGGGCCTGCGGTGAGGCCTAAGAAAGATGTGGGTGCTGCATCCACACTGACAGGAGTCTCCGACCTCCTCAGGACCCACTGTGAAGGTTTGGGAAGATTTGGGGCCACGTCCATGCTGACAGGAGCCCCCAGCCTCCTCAGGTCTTATGGTGAGGCTTGAGGAAAATGTGGGGCCACGTCAACACTGACAGGACCCCCATCCTCCTCAGGACCTGCACTTTGGCTTTGGGACATATGGGGCTGCGTCTATGCTGATAGGAGTCTACAGACTCCTCAGGACCCGCGGTGAGTTTCCGGGGGGACATGGGGCCATGTCCAGGCTGACAGGAGCCTCCGGCCTCCTGAGGACCTGCTGTGAGGCTTCCAGAGGATGTGAGACCTAGTCCACAGTGACAGGAGACCCGGTGTCCTTAGGACCCCACTGACTATGACTCAGGAACACTTGGGGCCGCGTCTGCACTCACAGGAGCCCGGCTTCCTCAGGACCCCCTAGAGGACTCTGGAGGCGCCGTTGGGGGCCACGTCCACATCAGAAGGGACTCCTCAGAACCACAGGGTAAGTGAATGGGTAGAATGAATGGTAGGGTCAGGGGAGGGGAGACAGTTGGTGGTTAGGTTTCATTAGATGTTAGGGGTTAGTGTTTATGCCTATGGTTACGGATTAGAGGTCAGGGTGAGGGATAATTGTAAGGGTCAGTGGTTAGGAGTTAGGATGGGGGTTAGGGATTAGGCGTAGGGTTTAGGGTTAGGGACAGGGTTTAGAGTTAGGATTAGGGTTTAGGCTTTAGGGATTAGGGCAGTAGGTTAGGAGTTGGGGTTAGGGTTATGGTTAGAGTTAGGGTTGGGCTTAGGTTTGCAGTTAGGGTTAGGGGTTAGGGTGTGAGTTAGGGTTGGGGTTAGGGTTAGGGTTAGGGTTAAAGTTAGGGGCTAGGTTTAGGGTTAGGGCAAGGGTTCGGATTAGGATAGGGGTTTGGGGTAGTGTTAGGGTTAGTGTTTAGTTAGGGGTTATGGTTGGGGTTAGGTCAGGGTCAGGGTCAGGGTACGGTTTTGGAAAAGGGTAAGAGATAGGGTTAGGGAGTGGCTTAGGAGTTAGTTTTAGGGTACGGGTTAGGGTACAGTTTGGGGTATGAGATAGCATTAGTATTAGATGGTAGGGTTAGGGTAAAGATTAGGAATCTGATTAGGATAGCATTTGAGTACATTAAGTTAAGGTTAGGGTTAGGAGTTAGGGTGAGGGTTGGCAGGAAGATTCAGTGAATGTGTTTCAGTCTTGGGGTTTGTGTTTGGTTTTTGATTAGTGATAGGTCTTTTCAAGGGTTAGGTTAACATTAGGCTTAAGCGTAGGGTTAGGGTTATGTCTGTGTATGGTTAGAGTTTGGGTCTTGGCATGTGCCAGCACTGGGACTCGTAGTATCTTGGGCAGTTTAGTTTTATGCACTCTATTGAGGTTTTGGGTTCAAAGATAGCCTGACTCCACCAAGTCAGTGGCCTCCCCAGAGCATCAAAATCCAGGCTTCTGCTGGGGTCAGAAAAGACATGGCAGGCTTCTCCTGAGCTGAGCTAAGGAGGGGACTTGTGGCTCTAAATACTCTTTATGTGGATTTTCAGTTGCCTTTCGATTTTATCTCTTGTGTGCACATATTTCATCATACTACCATATTATTTTGAGTTTTACTGGTAATCCTGTTTGTAAACACAGTATGATATAGTTTCAGGTTACCACATAGTGATTCAACCCTTGGATACAACGCCTGGTACTGGTCAAGGTGCCCTCCACTATCCCCATCCCTGATTCCCCATCCCCTCACCTTCCTCTGGTATTTATTAGTTTATTCTCTGTGGTTAAGAGTGTGTTTCTTGGTTTGCTTCTCTCATCCACCCCCTCCGCCCCTTTGTTTGGTTTCTTAAAATTCACATGTGAATGCAATTGTATGGTATTTGGTAACTGTCTTTCTCTGACTGAATGAGTTCATTTAGCATAAGTCCTTTCCACTTCTCCCACTTCATTTCATCCCTTCTGATGACCGAGTGATGTCGTAGTGTGTATATTTACCACATCGTCTCTGCCCATTCATCTGTCGATGGACATCTGGGCTGTATGCACAGTTTGGCTGTTGTTGATAA
>NW_024570706.1:0-39572 GCF_018345385.1 Vulpes lagopus | reverse complement strand
AGTTTCCTAAGTATGAATCAGTGACCTAAACAGACCCAGCATACAGAGATTCTCCTATTATTCAACACCCATCCGTTTCCAAAAGAAGTCTATTTGGCCTTCTATATGGTACAGAGACAGCTCCGTCCCCACCAGGTTTCAATCTATGTCCCAGAGGACTACCTGTAGTCTTAACGCTGATTTCTGAGGGCAAAACAAGCAAGTCCACAGTTCTCCTTCATACTTCCCCAGCGGACCCTTGGGTTCTCTCCACAGAGTTGAACTGTTACCGAGTCATTGATCGTGTAGGTCAGTCACAGAGCAGCATTGCCATCCAAAACAAAAAGGAGGAAAAAGGAGTTTGGAAGTAATTGGGTCTCACAAATCGTGCGGAGGGTACATTGAAACTGTGACAATGTTTCTTAGTGCACCTTTTCTCAGAGCCACATCTCTCCTGTTCTTGACTGAGGGACAGGAGAGTCTAGGTAGGGAGAAATAGGTAGGGGGCTACAGATTCAGGCTCACAAAGATCCTAAGGATGCTGAGATGTAAGGAAACCAGAAATAAAGAATCAAACGAGACCACCCTGTCCCAGGTATGGGTAGAGAGGGTCTTTTTTAGGACAGTCCTCTGTGCCCAACAAAGAATAACCAGACTCTAAAAAGAAGTAAACCATTAAAGAAGATGTTATCACTAGTCCTTACTCAAACCAAGACATCCCAAGAATGAGAAGGCCACAAGCTCCCTGATCAGTTCTAAATGAAAAACGGTCAGTGGAGGCCCATGTGGGCAACCCAGCCTGGGCCCCTCCCACTCCTGAGAGCTTTCTCAGTATCCTTGCTTAATAAACTCCTGTCGCTTTACTTACTCTTCTTTGTCCACCAGATTCATTCTTCGACTCCGTGAGACAAGAACCTGACTTTCTCACTTCATTCCGCCTGCTGCACTTCTCTTACCCAAGCTCCCTGGGAAATTACTTCATTGGCTTAATCCCATCTCACTCTCCTCCTGCCTCATATCCTTTGGATTCTTCACCACCAAAGGCCAACGAACCAAGAGATGCAGGGAGGGAGAGAAGACCCAGGTGATAGGGGGAACTAAGGCCAAAGAAATATAGATTAAAATTACATCTGCTTTTTTTAAAAAAAGATTTTGTTTATTTACTCATGAGAGACATACAGAGAGAGAGAGAGAGAGAGAGAAAGAAAGAGGGGCAGAGACAGAGACAAAGGGAGAAGCAGGCTCCCTGCGGGTAGCCCAATGTGGGACCCCATCCTAGGACCCCAGGATCATGCCCTGAGCCAAAGGCAGATGCTCAACCACTGAGCCACCCAGGCATCCCTACCATTACATTTCCTAACAAACTTGCAGTCCATAAACAAATACTTGAAACCGACAGAGTGGGACATTCTTCAAAGAATTCACAGCTGCCTGAATGTTAATGCTTTGCTAGAGGCCAAAGGCAACATTTGTTTGCTGATAGCCAGACCTCCAGGATCCTGTAAATCTTTCACGTGTGAAAATCCTTTTGGAAACTTCTTTTATCTCTAGAGTCCCCACCCCACACGGCAACTTTAAAGTTTATAACCAAGGCTCCTCATGATTCTGATGAAGCTCTTCAGGCCCAGGGGTCCTGTCCCCATACTTTAATAAAAACACCTTCTTGCATGGAAAATGTCTCAAGGATTCTCTCTTGACCACTGGCGCCTGGCCCACAGTACATCACAGGTACATCTCTGAGTTAATTGCATCGGCACATCAGGAAAGTACAGAAGATTTTTGCCTATCTTCTTGCATGACACATTCCGGAGGGGGACATTCCCATCTGTTCGATCTGGGTTTTTCTCTTCCTGGGATATATAGCTAGCTAGCTAGGTAGATGATAGAGTGATAGATCTACTGATAGATCGATCCCAGGAACATGAATAGATGTTTATATAAACAAACATATAAACATAAATCTATGTTTCCACTTAATATATTTATTATTCAATGTATTACTGATAATATAATAATTATTATCTATAAACAGAACTATAGATTTATATTTAAATATGCAAAATAAATATTTCTATATCTAATCTCTATACGTCCATATATAGATCTCCCTATAGAGATAGAGACAAAATGGTTAGAAATAGATGTGTGCAGAAAGAGAGAGAAATAGATATAGACCTATAAATATGCAGAGGATCTGCTTTCAAATTCTATCCAACGACCTCTCCTCACAGGCACAGGCAAACGCACACACACACATACTCAAGAGCCTTCTGGTATGTGGCCATGACAGGAAATAACACCCCTTGAGATGCCATCTCTTCTCCAACTTAAAGGTGCCAGCCGTTTCTCCAAAGAAGACCTACACAGAGCGAGCAAGCAAGCACATGAAAAACTGCTCCACGTCACTTTTCATCAGGGAGATAGAAATCAAAACCACAATGAGATACCACCTCACACCAGTGAGAATGGGGGAAATTAACAAGACGGGAAACGACAAATGTGGGAGAGGATGTGGAGAAAGTGGAACACTCTTGCATTGTTGGTGGGAATGTGAACTGGTGCAGCCACTCTGGAAAACAGTGTGGAGGTTCCTCAAAAAGCTGGAAATGGAGCTATACTACAACCCATCAATTGCACTGCTGGGTATTTACCCCAAAGACACAGATGTAGTACAATGACTGGACACTTGCACCCCAATGTTCACAACGGCAATGTTAATAGCCAAACTGTGGAAGGAGCCTTGATGTCCTTCAACAGATGAATGGATAAAGAAGATGTGGTCTGGGGATCCCTGGGTGGCGCAGCGGTTTGGCGCCTGCCTTTGGCCCAGGGCAGGATCCTGGAGACCCGGGATCGAATCCCACATCGGGCTCCCAGGTGCATGGAGCCTGCTTCTCCCTCTGCCTATGTCTCTGCCTCTCTCTCTGTGGGTGTGTGTGACTATCATAAATAAAAATTTTAAAAATTTTTTAAAAATTTAAAAAAAAGAAGATGTGGTCTATATATACAATGTATTATTATTTAGCCATCTGCAAGGATGAATACCTACCATTTTCATGGACATGGAACTGGAGGGTATTATGCTGAATAAAATAAGCCACGTGGAGAAAGAATTATCATACGGTTTCACTCTTATGTCGAATGTAAGAAACAGTGAAGAGGATCATAAGGGAGGGGAGGGAAACTGAGTGGAGAAAATTGAGAGAGGCAGTGTTGTCCCCAAGATTGCTAATCCGAGAAACCACCGAGGAGCCGACACCAATGCAAACACACGAGGGTTTATTTACAAGCTCGAGCTTGGGTCCAAGTGTACCCGACACAGCGGAGCAGGGACTTGGACCCCGAGACTAAGAGGCGTAGCAGCTTTATAGGGGCCAGTGGCCCATGGGATACGCAGAAAGTTGCACAGTCATGTTGGTCCACACACAAGTGGCCGATTGAATTACATCTTACCCTATAGTATCCATTTGAGCTGGCCTATTACTTTGCTCAGAATTGGCGCACAGTTTTGGTGGGCACAAAGCAGGGTTACATGGTTATGAGCTGATTTCCGATTAGGGTGTGCCCAGCGGCTTGCCGAGGGTGGGGCAGTGCCTTAAGCAATAAGCAGATTATGTGGGGGTCATACAGCAGGTGGCAGGTGTAGCACAAAATGGAATCAGTACTGCTCTGCTTGTCCAGGGGTAGGGGATTTTTGTTAAATTTCCTGGGTCTCACAGAAGATAAACTACGAGAGACTCCTAACTCAGGGAAACAAAGGATTGCGGAAGGGGAGGTGGGTGGGAGGATAGTGTAACTGGGGGACGGACATTAAGGAGGGCAAGTGATGTGATGAACACTGGGTATTATACTACATGTTGACAAATTGAATTTAAATTAAAATTTTTTTTTAAATTTAAATTTAAATTTAAAAAAGGTACTGGACGGCTCAGCCGTCCTCAGCAATTCATTTATGAAATGACCTTCATTAGATCATAAAAAGTTACGAATGTGAATGGAAAATGACCTGAAACTCCTTCCCAGTTCAAATAATTAAGTATTCTGAGAAGCAAATCAAAGTTCCAGAATGGAAAAATGCAAAAAACGAGGGAGAGGGAGAAAGAGAAATTAATTCACTTTTTGTGACATTTATTAGTGATGGTCCAATAATGACAAATCTGTGATTGTCATTAAAGCAAAGAGTTAATGAACGGTATGGAGACCGATCCCCTCAACTAACAGATAAGGAAACCGAGAAGACACGAGAAGTAATGCACACTGCTCAGGGTCACACGGGTGGCAAGGCGCAAAGCCAAGACTCGATTCTGGTCCAGAGTTCTTTAAACGACCACAACACGTTAACGTCACAGCTTCAGGCTCATCTAGAATTAGAGTCACTTTAGCTCAATAAAACATTCAACCAAAGTAGTCTTTCTTCTGCCAGATAGTTACATTTCATGAAGCACCCTAAAAGGGATTCGAATTAGGTCTCCATGTGCGCCATCAGAATACTGCCTGATGAATTAATTAAACAAAGGTATTCCCCGAAAAAAACCTCAGCCGTGAGACCTTGCCTACCCTTTCACTTTCCAAGTCTTCATGCTTCTATATCTAATTGCCTATATTTTCAGAGAAGCCAACCTTACTCAGATTAAGTTTGTCCAAGCCGAGAACTAAGTGCCAGGTTTAATATTTTTAAAACTCAATTTAAAAATAGTTAAACAGAGAATTTCAAATGGCAAACACTGATATTTACATCATCTACTCTTATAACTAACAGAAGGGGTAATCCTGAAACCTAGATGCAGTCGTACCTTTATATGAAAGTATAAAAGCAGAAAGAGTAACCCAAAATTGTCTATTTCACAAATGCCTATCTAAACTAGTTATGTTCGGGATCCCTGGGTGGCACAGCGGTTTGGCGCCTGCCTTTGGCCCAGGGCGCGATCCTGGAGACCCGGGATCGAATCCCACGTCGGGCTCCCGGTGCATGGAGCCTGCTTCTCCCTCTGCCTGTGTCTCTGCCTCTCTCTCTCTCTCTGTGACTATCATAAATAAATAAAAAATTTAAAAAAAATAAATAAATAAACTAGTTATGTTCAATGGTGTCTGTCTTGATGCAACAATCTCTAGGAAGACCTTCTTCAGACCTAGCTCTACCACCAATAAGCGTGTGAACTTGGACAATCCAATCCTCCAGAACTCTCAGTTTCTTTCCTGTGCTTCAGAGGAGAGGACCAGAGCTGATGATCCCTCAGTTCCCTCTCAGACCTGAAATGCTGCTGTGGGGTCCTAAACACTCTATACTGAGCACAAAAAGACGGGGGATCTTACATATACTCAAATGCTAAACTATAAAACTAACTCTGAGCATAGATCCTGAGTATTTTAGGGTTCTCTCCTATGGCGATAGAAAATCCCCAAATCTATATCCCTTTCTATCACAAGCGGTGGGTATATGGGTCCAAGCCACTAGAAATAATAAATATGTGTGTCAGAACAGCCATCTGCCCTCATGCTCACTGCTTTTCAAAGCAAAGCAAAGCCCTCAAAGAACTCCATTATTATTTTCTGAGGGTACCAGTTAACATGTAGAATCCTAACCTGCCCCTTCCTTTAACCTAAAAAAAATTAAAATGTTGGCTGGCCATATTAACAAGCTCTCCAGGTTATTCTCTTGCACACTAACATTTGAGAACCACTGGCTAGGCACCAAGGAGAAGTGATTTACCTTAAAATAGCAAAATTTGAAATCCCATGTCCTTTCCTATTTTCAGATCATAATAAATAAAGAAATGAAACAGTGAAGAGAGAGGGAAGGAGGCAAAGATAGGGATGGGGACAGAAACAAAGTGCCAGTCAAAAATGATATTTACATAAAGTTTGTCTTTCAAAAATTTAGGAACAGACAAGAGACTCCATACTCATGGAAATATGTTAAGGGCACACAGGTGTCAACTGAAAGAGCTCCCGTGGCCAGAGAGGAGACAATATAAGCAACAAAATAAGTAGTGTTGGATTATAACCCAAAGCATAAAATAAATATCCATGAATCTATACTAATATTAAAAATTGTAAAAGAAAGAAAGAGGGCCACCTGGGTGGCTCAGTCAGTTAAGCTTCTGCCTTAGGCTCAGATCATGATCCAGGTCCCAAGGAAGGCTCCTTGTTCAGCAGGGAACCTGCTCCTCCCTCTCCCTCTGCCCCTCTTGCTCATGCTTTTTCTCTCCTCTCTCTCTCAAATAAATAAATAACATCTGTGAAAAAGAAACAAACAAACAAACACAGAAGAAAGAGAAATCTCCCATGTAGAAGAATTTCAAACAATTTGTGCAGACATTCCACCCTCAAGTGGATGAGCATAGCTCATCCACTCTTATGTGTGGAATACACATAGTAACTTCCTTCTACAAAATATGTTATGAAAAAGTTAAAATAAATAATAATAATAATAATAATAATCACTTTACTATGGAGAAAGCTGACAAACACTACCTCAGCAAGATGATCAGATCGATACCAAGACTGATAAATCATGTTGATAGTATCTATCCTTTATATGATATAATAAAGATGGCAGTATATCTCTGTATATAATCCACAATCACAGATCATGAGATAAACGACAGACATGTCCCAACTGAGGGAGATTTTACAAAATACCCTACTTCTCAAGGTGTTCAACAACAACAAGGAAAGGCTGAAAAACTGTCACAATCCAGAGGAGCCTAAGAAAACATGAGGACAAGTGTAATGTGATGTGAGGGATGGGAACTTAGCAAAAACTAAGGAAATCTGAATAAAGTATGTATGGTCTTTGGTTAATGCAAATATTTTAATATTGATTCATTAGCTAATATTTGTACCGTACTAATATAAGATATCGATAATTGGAGACATCGAGTGCGAGTGCATGAGAATTCTCTGTACTGTCTTCTCAATTTCCCTGTAAATCTTTGGGTTTTTTTTCTAATAAATAAGATTTATTTTGAAAATTGACTTAAATGAATCAGGCTCCAAGTGTGAAGACACTTTAAGAATAGTTTAATTAATTTTTGCCTTATTCTTAAACAGTGCCTTCGATGGGAACAAAGTAAGAATTTTATATCAGAAGGAAAGAAAAACACTTAGAAACACGTATAATGCCTCCTCAACCTGAAAAGCAGGAAAGGATAATAAATAGCAAAAATCAGATAAAAATACTTCTTTTATATTAGACACCATATTGCAAGTGCATTTAAAATTAGCAATGCCTAACATTTATTTCCTTGACATTTGTCTTCCAAAGAGTTCACAGTGCTTCAGTGTCAGTTAAAAAATGATTCGTGTGAAATTTTTATTAAACCAGATTTACTGGGAAATTCCTGCCCAGATAATACTTTATTTTGATTTTATTCAGTTCCTTCCTAATCACTGAGCCTTTTAGTTAGAGCTTTCAACTATAGCAAATGCCTTAGAAGGCCAATTTTTAAGTTGCTATTATAATACACTAATGGAATCACGTATCGTTTTCCTTCACTCAGATATGGCACACAGTAGGCCCCTGATAAAATACTGAATGAGTGAATGGATAAAATTGCTTTTTATCATTTCATTCAGCAATTTCATTCTTATCTTGGTCCATTTCATGTTCTAATGTTTATCAACATCAACTCAAGAGGTTAGGGATCCAGTAATTTATTAAGTATTTGGTGCATACCTACTATGTGCACGGTGCTAGGAATACCAAGTTAACCAGACACAGATGCAGTGCCTATCTCCCTCCAGGCCATGCTGGTGGGAGAGACGGATACTAACCAAAAAGTGACAGAAAGACAACTAGACAAGATTATAGTAGCCAATACAAAGGTAAATATACAGCTTACTACAAGTACATATATAAGAAGGCTTAGTCTAACTGGGGCCTCAGAGAAGATAACCAGAAGAAGCAACATTTATTTTAAGACATAGAGAAAGGAGAAGGTAAGTGGTGGAAGGAGAATATTATGAGGAAAAGGAAGGTTTCTGCCTCTGAATTGTAGGGCTCTGGGCAAGTCCCTTGAGCTTAGGCTCTGAACCTTCTTCTTTCTCTGCAAAACTGTGACAGTAATAATGCCTGTGCCATAGAGCTCTAATGACTAAAGAGTTGGACTTTATTTGTACATTACCTAGGACGTTAGGAAGTACTTAATAAACATTTTCTGGTGGCCATAACAGCCTGGAGTCAGGCTTCCAGAGTTTGAATCCACTTAACTAGCTGTTTGACCTTGGACAAGATGTTTTCTTCCTATCCTTTAGTTGGCCCATCAAGATAACAGTACCTGCCCATATGGTTGTTGGAGGATCCCAGGAGTTCTTTTATGTGAAGCATGACACAATTCTTGGCACATAATATGTGCCATATGAATGTTAACTTATATTAGCAATAAAGAAATCCTACAACAGTCCAATGAGGTGTTCAGAAATTATTCTATAGCTTTTAAGGCAATTGAAATTCAAAAAGAACCTAAGTGCCTGTCCGTGTTTACTTAGCTAACCAGTTCCATTATCTGAAACCCAAACACACAATTTCTGATTCTAACCTCACTCCAAGAGGCCTCCTCAAGCCCGAGGAAAAATTGCCTTCTTGGGATCTCAGGGAAGAATCCTTCACATAATAATATGACCATTGGTAATAATGTCTCTCGGTTCTTTCCAAATCCATAAAGATGCATTTCCTGATGAGTGACTGAGCTGTGAAGAAAGAGATGAGAAACCCTCATCCCTCTGAATTACTTGTGTCAGAATATTTTAACCATAGTACCACGGATAGTAAATTATCCTGATTAACAGGAAATAGGTCTCAGATTGGAATCTGAGCAATCAGATGGGCAGAGAAAAAACGCTTTGACTCGCTCTTCATCTTTTAAAGACAAAGGAGAGCTTTTCTATGTACAAAGTCAGTGGTCAAGATAGCCTTAGGGAATAAGAGTCTGCAGCATCCAATCCCGCTGAACAGCCGGGAAGCCCACAATCCAGGTCTTCCTGATCCCAAATCCCTGGGCCTGTTCCCCAACACATGCTGCCAATCTGAGGTCATTTGCAATTGCTCTCTTAGGAGCTCTGGGGAAGGAGGAAGGAGCTACATAGGATGGGATGGGACGCCCAGAGGCCGAGAAAATTAAGGCCATTCCACTTTAAGTTCAGCGTTAGCACACGTCCAGTCATCCCAGGCCCCTGGGAAGAAGAGCTGAAATTTACATTACTTCAGTCACAGCAAAAAAAACAAAAATTTACAGCTTAATGTCCTAGAGAGCCCTACATTAGCATAAGAACTGAGCCCAGGCCAAGGGCAGGAAGCCCTTATTAGAATGAGAAAAGAGCTCAATGCCCTTGAAGGCCCCATTGCAAAATGTAAACAGAACTTGAGGAATTGCTCAAGCCCTTCTGGAGGTCCCCCAGACCAGCCCTTAAAACTAAGCTAAAACCAACCTCGGGGTCCAAGTCTCTGCTCCACTGTGTCGGGAATACTTGGACACAAGCTCGAGCTTGTAAATAAACCCTCCTGTGTTTGCATCAGTGTCGGCTTCTGGGTGGTTTCTTGGATTCACAATCTTGGGCACAACAGTCTGAGATAAAAAACAAAACCAAAAGAAGCTCGGACGCAGGCAGAGTGAAGGCAGGGTTCTGAGAGAAGCGGCGGAGACCCGGGGGCTTGGGGGCTCTTCTGTGGAAGCCCCTGATGACTGGGGGGCGGGATGCTCAGCACCAGAGCCAGAGGACCAACCCGCATCACGCCCTCCAGCGCTGAGTATCAGATAGCAGCACAGCGCCGCCCGCTGGAGGCCAGAGGCGCTGACGCCCACGCCGCCTCTGACTCCACAGGTGCATCTCCCAGGCACATGCGCATCTGACAATCAGCCCCATGGCCCAACCCCAGACCCCGCACAGACCACTCGCTGACACCAAGTCGCCGGACCACGGAGGCTGCAGAGCTTCAGCTCTGCCTGGAAAGTAGGGTCTAGCTTCCTTTGTACTTTGGGCTTTATTTTCATTTATTTACTTTGATTCTTTTTTATTAATTGCTTTCTTTTAATTTTTTATCTCATTATTTTTTCCAGAAAAGAAGGAAGAAAAAGAAAAACCAAGAAAACAATAACAACTGCCCTCCCAAAAAAACCCCACCAGATTATTTCACCTGCTTGTTAAAAGATTCTAAATCCCAAAATAGGAAACACAATTAAAGTACCATGAAAGTAAAAATAAGAAATATATAAGGTACATACATAAAAAAAAACCAACTCCCTAACCCTATCTCTTACCCTTTTCCAAAACCGTACCCTGACCCTGACTCTGACCTAACCCCAACCATAACCCCTAACCAAACACTAACCCTAACACTACCCCAAACCCCTATCCTAATCCGAACCCTTGCCCTAACCCTAAACCTAGCCCTAACTTTAACCCTAACCCTAACCCCAACCCTAACTCACACCCTAACCCCTAACCCTAACTGCAAACCTAAGCCCAACCCTAACTCTAACCATAACCCTAACCCTAACTCCTAACCTCCTGCCCTAATCCCTAAAGCCTAAACCCTAACCCTAACTCTAAACCTTGTCCCTAACCCTAACCCCTATGCCTAATCGCTAACCCCCATCCTAACTCCTAACCACTGACCCTTACAATTATCCCTCACCCTAACCTCTAATCCGTAACCATAGGCATAAACACTAACCCCTAACATCTAACGAAACCTAACCACCAACTGTCTCCCCTCCCCTGACCCTACCATTCATTCTACCCATTCACTTACCCTGTGGTTCTGAGGAGTCCCTTCTGATGTGGACGTGGCCCCCAACGGCGCCTCCAGAGTCCTCTAGGGGGTCCTGAGGAAGCCGGGCTCCTGTGAGTGCAGACGCGGCCTCACGTGTTCCTGAGTCATAGTCAGCGGGGTCCTGAGGACGCTGGGTCTCCTGTCACTGTGGACTAGGTCTCACATACTCTGGAAGCCTCACAGCAGCTCCTCAGGAGGCCGGAGGCTCCTGTCAGCCTGGACATGGCCCCATGTCCCCCCGGAAACTCACCGCGGGTCCTGAGGAGGCTGTAGACTCCTATCAGCATAGACGCAGCCCCATATGTCCCAAAGCCAAAGTGCAGGTCCTGAGGAGGACGGAGGTCCTGTCAGTGTTGACGTGGCCCCACATTTTCCTCAAGCCTCACCATAAGACCTGAGGAGGCTGGGGGCTCCTGTCAGCATGGACGTGGCCCCAAATCTTCCCAAACCTTCACAGTGGGTCCTGAGGAGGTCGGAGACTCCTGTCAGTGTGGATGCGGCACCCACATCTTTCTTAGGCCTCACCTCAGGCCCTGACAAGGCTGGGGGTCTTCTGTCCGCATGGACGCATTCCCATTTTCCCGAAGTCTACACCGGGGGTCCTGAGGAAGTCAACGTCTGGTTGTGTGGATGTGGCCCCACGTCCTCCCAAAACGTCACCCTGTGTTCTGAGGAAGCCGGGGGTCCTGTCACCGTGGATGTGGCCCCAGGTTCCAGAAGCCTCAACTTTTATCTGAGGGGCCTGGGAGCTCCTGCCAGAGTGGACGCGGCACCACATCTTCCTGAAGCCTCCCCGCGGTTCCTGAGGTGGCCCAGGGGCTCCTGTCTGCGTGGATGTTGGCCCACATCTTCCTGAAGCCTCACCGCGGGTCCTGAGGAGTCCGGGGCTCCTGACAGCGTGAACGTGGCCCAATGTCCTCCTGAAGCCTCACTGCGGGTCCTGAGGAGGCTGCGGCTCATCAGCGTGGACGCGACCCCACCTCCTCCTCAGGCCTCCCCAGCACAGGCTGGCTCCTGTTAGTGCAAGCGGACGAGGCTTACTGCGCATGCGCGATCCTTGGGCAGGGTCTGGGGTAGGGCGCCCCCTGCGGGACGCTTAGGCACTGCAAGAGGCCGTGCAGGAGGCGGTGTCCCTGCGCCCGGGGCCACACCTGCCTCCTTCCAGGCTCCAGCTGAGGCCTGTGAGCTTCGGAAACGTCTCACTGAAACAGAGCCCAACACCCGGCTTTCTCAGAAATACTTAAGGACGATGAATTGGAGCCCACAGGACGCAAAATGAAATGTGGACCAGACTTTTACCACGTCCTACAAAACCCACTCAACCCTCTTCCACTGTGGGCGGGACCGCGGGCTGGTGCAGCCACCCTGGAAACAGTGTGGAGGCTCCTCAGGAAGTTACAAATAGAGCCGCCCTGCGACCAGCAGGTGCTCGGCCTGGAGCTCACTCCGAAGATACAGATGCAGTGAGACTCCGGGACAACTGCACCCCAATGTCCACAGCAGGCGGGTCCACAGTAGCCACACCTTGAGAGGAGCCTCGGTGCCTTCAGACAGATGATGGATAAAGAGGATGGGAGATAGATGATGGTAATAGATGATAGATAGATAGATGATAGGAATGTTACTCAGCTATCAAAGAGAAGGAAATCTTGCCATTTGCAATGATGTGGATAGAACTAGAGGGATCATGTTAAGTGAAATCAGTCAGTCAGGAAAGAAAATGACCGTATGGTGTCATTCATAGGTGAAATTAAAGAAGCAAAGCAGATGGACATCTGTGAAGGGAAGGAAAAACAAATAAGATGAAAACAGAGATGGAGGAAAAAGAGACTCAATCACAGGAAACAAACTGAGGGTCGCTGGAGGGGAGGGAAGTGGAGGGACAGGGTAACTGGTAGACGGGCATGAAGGAGGGCACGTGATGTCATGAGCACTGGTGTTATCTCCAACTGGTGAATCCCTGAAGTCTATCTCTGAAAGTATAATACACTATACTGTTAATTAATTGGGTTTAAATTAAATTAAGTTTAAAAAATCAGTTGACTGTATCAGAGTGCATTTTCTTCCAGGCTCTCTATTCTGCTCCTTCAGCAATGCCAGAACCACACCCCTGTGGGTTTGGTTTGTTTAGGTAGGCTCCATGCCTCGTCCACAGCCCAGCACAGGCCTAGTACTTATGACCCCAAGATCAAGACCAGGGGTGAGGTCAAGAGTCAGATGCTTAACCAACGGAGCCAGCCAGGGGCCCGAGAACCACACTGCTTTATCCTGTGTCTCTGTGACATCGTTTGAAATAAGAAAGTGCTGCGTCCAGCTCTGTCCTGCTTCTCCAACACTGATTTGCTGTCCAGGGTCATTTGTGGGGGCGGACAAATGTTAGGAGTGCTTTTTCTATTTCTAAAATCAACCACCATGATTTTGATAGGAATGACATTGGAACTGCGGGTGGCTTCTGGAACTGTGGACATTTTAACAAGATGAAGGCTCCGACCCCACGAGCCCAGGATGTCCTCCCAAAGTCTTGTAATTTTCAGTGTACAAGTCTTGCAGTCCCTTGGTTCAGTCTAATTATTTTGTTTTTTGGATGCTCCTGATAAGGGAGTCATGTCCTGAATTTCCTTCCTGAGTGCTCATTGTCGGGACACAGCAAGGCTACTGATCTCTGTTCATTTTGTGTCCCACAACGTTAAGGAATTCACTCATTAGTTCTAACAGTTTTTGGTGGAGTCTGTCGGGTTTCCTGTTTCTAATACCACGTCTTCAGCAAATAGGGACAGTGTGATGTCCCCCTTCCAGGTGTGGAACCTTTTCTGTTTCCTGTCTGTTGACTACGATAGGACTTCCAGTGCTGAGAGGGGACTTCCTTGGCTTGTTCCTGCTCTTAGGGGAGACGATTTCAAGTTTTCACCCTTGAGGATGATGTCAGCTACGGGCCTTCCTACACGGCCTTTATTCTGTTGATATACGTTTCCTCAAAACCCACTATGCCGAAAAAAAATAAAAAAATAAAAAATCCACTATCCTTTTTTTAAAATAATAAATTTATTTTTTATTGGTGTTCACTTTGCCAACATACAGAATAACACCCAGTGCTCATCCCATCAAGTGCCCCTCTCAGTGCCCGTCACCCATTCACCCCCCACCCCCCGCCGTCCTCCCCTTCCACCACCCCTAGTTCATTTCCCAGAGTTAGGAGTCTTTATGTTCTGTTTCCCTTTCTGATATTTCCCACACATTTCTTCTCCCTTCCCTTATATTCCCTTTTACTACCCACTATGCTTTTTATGTTGTATTTTGTCAAATGCTTTTTCTGCAACTCTTGAGAGGATCGTATGCCTTTGTCCTTTCTCTTGTTTCTGTTTTTAAGATTTTATTTATTTACCCATGAGAGTCATTTTGTTCCAGGTGAGGCCAGAAGGAGACCACAGGAACCAAGTCCAGGAAAGCCCCATATGGGAATCAGAGCCACCAGATCCAGGTGAGACCCAGGTGGGGACCACAGTCACAAGGTCCAGGTGAGGCCCAGGTGGCAACAAGATTCACCAAGTCCAGGTGAGACCCAGGTGGGGACCACAGTCACAAGGTCCAGGTGAGGAACAGGTAAGGACCAGATTCACCAAGTCCAAGTGAAGCCCGGGGGGGGGACCAGAGTCAAAAGGTAAGGGTGAGGTCCAGAGGGGGACCAGAGTAACCAGTTTAGTTTGAGGCCCAGAGTGGGACCAGAGGTCCCCGGTCAAAGTGAGGCCCAGGTGTGGAATAGAGTATCCAGGTCCCAATGATGCCTACGTGAGGACCAGAGTCACTAGGGCCATGCAAGGCCCAATGGGGATCAGAATCACCAGGTCCTGGTGAGGCATAGAAGGAGACCACAGTCACCAGTATCAGGTGAGCCCCATGTGGGAATCAGAGCCACTATATCCAGCTGAGTCCCAGGTCCATGTGAGGCCCACGTGAGGACCAGAATCATCAGGTCGAATTGAGGCATAGCTGGGGACAAGAGTCACCAGGTCTAGGTGAGGCCTAGGTGGGGACGAGATTCACCAGGTCTGAGTTAGGTCAAAGTGGGGACGAGAGTCACCAGGTCCAGGTGAGGCCAAACTGAGGACCAGAGTCACCAGATCCAGGTGAGGTCCAGTTGGGAAAGAGAGTCACCAGGTCCAGGAGAGGTCCAGGTGGGGACCAGAGTCACCAGGTCCAGATGAGGCCCAGGTGAGGACCAGACTCACCAGGCACACGTGAGGCCCAGGTGGGGACCAGAATCACCAGGTATAGGGGAGGCCCTTGAAAGAACCAGAGTCAACAGTTCGAGGTGAGGCGCAGGTGGCAACCAGAGTCAGAAGGTCCAAATCAGGCCAAAGTGGGGTTCACAGTCACCAGGTCAGGGTGAGACCCAGAGGGGGACCAGAGTCACCTGGTCCAGGTGAGGCTCAGTTGTGGAACACAGTAACCGGGTCCCAATTATGCCCAGTTGAGGACCAGAGTTAACAGGGCCAGGTGAGGCCCAGATGGGGATCAGAGTCACCAGGTCCAAGTGAGGCCCAGGTGGGGACCACAGTCACCAGATCCAGGGTAGTCTCAGGTGCAGACCAGAATCACCAGGTCCAGGTGGGGCCCAGGTAAGGACCAGAGTTACCAGGTCGAGGTGAGTCCCAGGTGGGGAACACAATAACCATGTTCCAATGATGCCCACCTCAGAACCAGAGTCACCAGGTCCACTTGAGGACCAAGTGGGGACCAGATTCACCAGGTCCAGGGGAGGCCCAGGTGGACACCAGAGTTACCAGTTAAAGGTGAGTCTAGAAGGACAGCACGGTCACCAGGTCTAGGTGTGGTCCATGTGAGAACCAGATCACCAGGTACAGGTGAGGCCCAGGTGGGAACCAGAATCAGCAGGTCCAGGTAAGGCCAAGGTGGGGACCACAGTCACCAGGTCCAGGTGAGGTGCACGTGAGGACCAGAGTCACCAGGTCCAGGTGATACCCAGGAGGGGACCAGATTCACCAGGTCCAGGTAAGGCCCAGGTGGAACTCAGTCACCTGGTCTGGGTGAGACACAGGTGGGGACAAAAGTCATAAGACCAGTTGAGGCCCAGGTGGGAACATAGTTAACAGGTCCAGGTGAGGCCAAACAAAGTACCAGAGGCACAAGACCAGCTGAGGCCTAGTTGGGGACTGGAGTGACCAAGTATAGGTTAGGTTAGAAGGACACCACAGTCATAAAATCACAGCTAGTTGAAAACTGGCTTCTAGGGATGCTTCCTTGTGAGAGCTGAGCTCAGGGCAGGACCCGCCCACATCCTGACTACCTGTAGACATACCTCCTATCATCCTTAAGTGAGGTGCTGGAAGAGGTTGTGTGAAAAGGATGTGGAAGTGTCTGGCCTGTACTCACGTGAATCTGAATTCAATACAGGGATTTCCAACAGCCTTGTTCAATGAGAGTCGTGCTAGGTTCTATCTCCCCTGTAGGAGTGGCAAGCAAACATGTACCTGCAAGGCATTCACATTTCTGAGAGTTGAGCTTATGGCCTGTCCCTCCCACATCCTGACTGCCTGTACAGTTTGCTTCCACAGTATTTCGTTCTACGCAGAACAGGAGCAGAGAGAGAACCAAGTGACTTGCTTGTCACTTTTGCACCTCCCGGACAGCTGCATCCACAGCCTGCATACACCTTACACTGCTGCTACATTTTCACGGCCGTAAGAACGCAGCTAGTGGAAAGCTGCAATCGAGGCATGCTTCCTTTGAGATATGAGTTCAAGGCAGGACCCCACCGCATCATGCCTGCCTGTGGACGTAGCTGCCAACATCCTCATGTTAGAGCAGGGAGAGGTTGTGAGAAATGCATGTGGAAGCACAGGGCTGTACTCACGTGTATGTGAGTTGAATACAGCGATTGCCAACGTCCTTGTTCAATTAGAGTGTAGCGAGTTTCAATCTCCCCTGTAGGAGTGGGAAGAAAACAACTGCCTCCCAGGCATACACACTTCTGAGAGTTGAGCTTACAGCCTGTCCCTCCCACATCCTGAGTGCCTGAACAGTTCGATTCCACAGTATTTCGTTCTACGCGGGAAAGGAGCAGAGAGAGAACAAAGTGACTGGCTGGTCGAATTCGCGCCTAGCAGACACCTGCCTCAAGGCATGCAACTCCTTTGGATTGAGCTCATGAATTCTACCTCCCACATGCTGAACGCCTGTACACTTCGAAGCCAAAGGATAGTTTGGATAACGGATGCAAGTTTTGTTCGAGACAAGTGTCTCTTAGCTCAATCCAGTGACTTCTGACGACTTCCTCCCTCAGATGGGTGGTACATACTAACTTCCAACCCTGAGTACCTAGTTGCAAGCTCTCTCTCAGGGGAACTTCCTTCTGTGAGATGAGCTGACTGGCGGTCCTTCCCACTTCCACACTGCCTGCACATGGAGTTACGAACATCCTCACGAGACATGTTTGTCAGAAGCTCATGGGACGCAAGGGGCAAGCTGCAGGCCTCAATGGTGCTGTCACTCGGTGCAGTAGAGCGGTATTCACGCAACGTCCTGACTTCCAGTGCTGCTACGTTCTCACGGCCATAAGAACGCTGCTAGTGGAAAGCTGCATTCGGGGCATGCTTCCTTTTGAGAGTTGAGCTCAACAAAGGACCCTCCCGCCTCGTGCTCCCACTGGAGTGGAGCTGCTAACATCCTCATGTCAGGTGCAGGGAGAGGTTGTGAGAAATGCGTGTGGAAGTGTCAGGACTGTCCTCACGGCAATGTGACTTGAATACAGCGATTACCAACGTCCTTGTTCAATTAGAGTGTAGCTAGGTTCTCACTCCCCTGTATGAGTGGGCAGGAGACATCTGCCTCCCAGGCATACACGCTCCTGAGAGTTGAGCTTATGGCCTGTCCCTCCCACATCCTGCCTGCAGGTACACCTCGCCCCTAACAGGCCTAGGCTCGATGCGTGACTGAAGTGTTGTGAGAGGTAAGTGGAAAGTCCCGGCCCACAAGACTAGTGCATCCAAGCTCAATCCAGCGATTTCCTAGTAATTCCTAGGTTAGCCAGGTGCTACATCCTAAGTTCCATACGAGAGAAGCTAGCTGGACGCCTAGTCCAAAGGCAGCTTACTTCGAGAGCTGAGCTCACCCTCAGTCCCTCACAGTTCACACTGCCTGCAGAATGAGTTTCGAACATCTGCACCAGAGCCGTGTGTCAGAGGCTTGTGAGACGCAAGTGGGATAAAGCAAACGTGGATGGTGTCTCCAGCTGCAGTGGAGTGGTATTCTGGGTACCTCCTGACTTAGAACACTGCTATCTTCTCAGTGCTCTAAGAACGCAGCTAGTTGAAAGCTGGCTTCTAAGCATGCTTCCTTCTGCGAGCTGTGGTGACGGCAGGACCCTCCCACATCCTGCCTGCCCCTGGATGTAGGTCCCAACATCCTTATGTTAGGTGCCAGATGAGGTTGTGTGAAAAGCATGTAGAAGTGACAGGACTCTCCTCAAGTGTATCTGAGTTCGATACAGACATTGCAAACGTCCTTGTTCAGTGACAGTGTAGCTCGTTCCCAGCTCCCATCAATAAATGTGTAGCAGACATCTGCTTGCAAAGCATACACACTACCGAGAGTTGAGCTTATGGCCTCTCCCTCCAACATCCTGACTCCTGTACGGTTCGCTCGCACAGCATTTCGTTCTACGCGGGACAGGAGCAGAGAGAGAACCAACTGACTGGCTTGTCAATTTCGCGCCTAGCGGACAGCTGCCTCCAAGGCATGCACACTCCTTTGGGTTGAGCTTATGGCTTCAACCTCCCACATGCTGACCGCCTGTACCCTTGGCAGGGAAACGATTTCGTTGGATGCGGGATGCAAGTTTTGTGAGAGACAAGTGTGTCTTAGCTCAATCGAGTGACATCTGACTAATTCCTCCCTCAGATGGGTGGTACATACTAACTTCCAAACCTGAGTACCTAGTTGCAAGCTCTCTCTCAGGGGAACTTCCTTCTGTAAGATGAGGTGACGCAGTCCTTCCCACTTCCACACTGCCTGCACATGGAGTTACAAACATCCTCATTAGACATGTTTGTCAGAAGCTCATGGGACACATGTGGCAAGCTTCAGGCCTCAAAAGTGCTGTAACTAGGTGCAGTAGAGAGGTATTCACGCAACGTCCTGACTTCCAGTGCTGCTACATTCTCACGGCCATAAGAACGCACCTAGTGGAAAGCTGCATTCGGGGCATGCTTCCTTTTGAGAGTTGAGCTCAACAAAGGACCCTCCCGCCTCGGGTCCCCCTGTGGGTGGAGCTGCTAACATCCTAATGTCAGGTGCAGGGAGAGGTTGTGAGAAATGCCTGTGGAAGCGTCAGGCCTGTCCTCACGGCAATGTGAGTTGAATACAGCGATTGCCAACGTCCTGGTTCAATTAGAGTGTAGCTAGGTTCTAACTCCCCTGTATGAGTGGGGAGCAGACATCGGACTCCCAGGGATACACGCGCTGAGAGTTGAGCTTATGGCCTGTCCCTCCCACATCCTGCATGCAGGTACACCTCGCTCCTAACAGGCCTAGGCTCGATGCGTGACTGAAGTGTTGTGAGAGGTAAGTGGAAAGTCCCGGCCCACAAGACTAGTGCATCCAAGCTCAATCCAGCGATTACCTAGTAATTCCTGTGTGAGCCAGGTGCTACATCCTAAGTTCCATACGAGAGAAGCTAGCTGAACGCCTCGTCCAAAAGCAACTTACTTCGGAGAGTTGAGCTCACCCTCAGTCCCTCACAGTTGCACACTGCCTGCAGAATGAGTTTCCAACATCTGCACCAGAGCCGTTTGTCAGAGGCTTGTGAGACACAAGTGGAATAAGCAGACCTGGATGGTGTCTCCAGCTGCAGTGGAGTGGTATTCTGGGTACCTCCTGGCTTAGAGTACTGCTACGTTCTCAGTGCCCTAAGAACGCAGCTAGTTGAAAGCTGGCTTCTAGGCATGCTTCCTTGTGCGAGCTGAGGTCAGGGCAGGACCCTCCCCATCCTGACTGCCTGTAGACATAGTTCCCAGCATCCTTATGTTAGGCGCCAGAAGAGGTTGTGTGAAAAGCATGTGGAAGTGACAGGATTCTCCTCAAGTGTATCTGATCTCAATACAGACATTGCAAACGCCCTTGTTCAATGAGAGTGTAGCTCGGTCCTAGCTCCCACAAAGCGTCTAGCAGACATCTGCCTGCAAAGCATACACACTTCCGAGAGTTGAGCTTATGGACTGTCCCTCCCACATCCTGCCTGCACGTACACCGCGCTCCTAACAGGCCTAGCCCCGATGCGTGACTGAAGTGTTGTGAGAGGTAAGTGGAAAGTCCCGGCACACAAGACTAGTGCATCCAAGCTCAATCTAGCGATTTCCTAGTATTTCCTGTGTGAGCCAGGTGCTACATCCTAAGTGCCATACGAGAGAAGCTAGCTGAACGCCTTGTCCAAAAGCAACTTACTTCGGAGAGTTGAGCTCACCCTCAGTCCCTCACAGTTGCACACTGCCTGCAGAATGAGTTTCGAACATCTGCACCTCAGCAGTTTGTCAGAGGCTTGTGAGACGCAAGTGGAATAAGCGGACTTGGATGGTGTCTCCAGCTGCAGTGGAGTGGTATTCTGGGTACCTCCTGGCTTAGAGTACTGCTACGTTCTCAGTGCCCTAGGAACGCAGCTAGTTGAAAGCTGGCTTCTAGGCATGCTTCCTTGTGCGAGCTGAGGTCAGGGCAGGACCCTCCCCCATCCTAACTGCCCCTACAGATAGGTCTCAGCATCCTTATGTTAGGCGCCGGAACACGTAGTGTGAAAAGCATGTGGAAGTGACAGGATTCTCCTCAAGTGTATCTGATCTCAATACAGACAATTGCAAACGTCCTTGTTCAATGAGAGTGTAGCTCGGTCCTAGCTTCCATCAATTAGTGTCTGGCAGGCATCTGCCTGCAAAGCGTACACACTTCTGAGAGTTGAGCTTATGGCCTTTCGCTCCCACATCCTGATGCCTGTACGGTTCGCTTGCACAGCATTTCGTTCTACGCGGGACAGGAGCCGAGAGAGAACCAAGTGACTGGCTTGTCAATTTCGCGCCTAGCACACAGCTGCCTCCAAGGCATGCACACTCCTTTGGGTTGAGCTTATGGCTTCAACCTCCCACATGCTGACCGCCTGTACCCTTTGCAGCCAAGGGATTTCGTTGGACACGGGATTCAAGCTTTGTGAGAGGCAAGTGTCTCTTAGCTCAATCCAGTGACTTCTGCCGACTTCCTCCGTCAGATGGGTGGTACATACTAACTTCCAACCCTGAGTACCTAGTTGCTAGCTCTCTCTCAGAAGAACTTTCTTCTGTGAGATGAGCTGACTTGCGGTCCTTCCCAGTTCCACACTGCCTGCACATGGAGTTACGAACATCCTCACCAGACATGTTTGTCAGAAGCTCATGGGACGCAAGGGGCAAGCTGCAGGCCTCAATGGTGCTGTCACTCGGTGCAGTAGAGCGGTATAAACGCAACGTCCTGACTTCCAGTGCTGCTGCGTTCTCACGGCCAGTAGAACGCAGCTAGTGGAAAGCTGCATTCGGGGCATGCTACCTTTGGAGAGTTGAGCTCAAAGAAGGACCCTCCCGCCTCGGGTGCCCTTGTGGGTGGAGCTGCCAACATCCTCATGTCAGGTGCAGAGAGAGGTGTTGAGAAATGCGTGTGGAAGCGTCAGGCCTGTCCTCACGCAATCTGAGTTGAATACAGCGATTGCCAACGTCCTTGTTCAATTAGAGTGTAGCTAGGTTCTAACTCCCCTGTATGAGTGGGGAGCAGACATCTGCCTCCTAGGCATACACGCTCCTGAGAGTTGAGCTTATGGCCTGTCCCTCCCACATCCTGCCTGCAGGTACACCTCGCTCCTAACAGGCCTAGGCTCGATGCGTGACTGAAGTGTTGTGAGAGGTAAATGGAAAGTCCCGGGCCAACAAGACTAGTGCCTCCTAGCTCAATCTAGCGATTTCCTAGTATTTCCTGTGTGAGCCAGGTGCTACATCCTAAGTGCCATACGAGAGAAGCTAGCTGAACGCCTTGTCCAAAAGCAACTTACTTCGGAGAGTTGAGCTCACCCTCAGTCCCTCACAGTTGCACACTGCCTGCAGAATGAGTTTCGAACATCTGCACCAGAGCCGTTTGTCAGAGGCTTGTGAGACGCAAGTGGAATAAGCGGACTTGGATGGTGTCTCCAGCTGCAGTGGAGTCGTATTCTGGGTACCTCCTGGCTTAGAGTACTGCTACGTTCTCAGTGCCCTAGGAACGCAGCTAGTTGAAAGCTGGCTTCTAGGCATGCTTCCTTGTGCGAGCTGAGGTCAGGGCAGGACCCTCCCCCATCCTAACTGCCCCTACAGATAGGTCTCAGCATCCTTATGTTAGGCGCCGGAACACGTAGTGTGAAAAGCATGTGGAAGTGACAGGATTCTCCTCAAGTGTATCTGATCTCAATACAGACAATTGCAAACGTCCTTGTTCAATGAGAGTGTAGCTCGGTCCTAGCTTCCATCAATTAGTGTCTGGCAGGCATCTGCCTGCAAAGCGTACACACTTCTGAGAGTTGAGCTTATGGCCTTTCGCTCCCACATCCTGATGCCTGTACGGTTCGCTTGCACAGCATTTCGTTCTACGCGGGACAGGAGCCGAGAGAGAACCAAGTGACTGGCTTGTCAATTTCGCGCCTAGCACACAGCTGCCTCCAAGGCATGCACACTCCTTTGGGTTGAGCTTATGGCTTCAACCTCCCACATGCTGACCGCCTGTACCCTTTGCAGCCAAGGGATTTCGTTGGACACGGGATTCAAGCTTTGGGAGAGGCAAGTGTCTCTTAGCTCAATCCAGTGACTTCTGCCGACTTCCTCCGTCAGATGGGTGGTACATACTAACTTCCAACCCTGAGTACCTAGTTGCTAGCTCTCTCTCAGAAGAACTTTCTTCTGTGAGATGAGCTGACTTGCGGTCCTTCCCAGTTCCACACTGCCTGCACATGGAGTTACGAACATCCTCACCAGACATGTTTGTCAGAAGCTCATGGGACGCAAGGGGCAAGCTGCAGGCCTCAATGGTGCTGTCACTCGGTGCAGTAGAGCGGTATAAACGCAACGTCCTGACTTCCAGTGCTGCTGCGTTCTCACGGCCAGTAGAACGCAGCTAGTGGAAAGCTGCATTCGGGGCATGCTACCTTTGGAGAGTTGAGCTCAAAGAAGGACCCTCCCGCCTCGGGTGCCCTTGTGGGTGGAGCTGCCAACATCCTCATGTCAGGTGCAGAGAGAGGTGTTGAGAAATGCGTGTGGAAGCGTCAGGCCTGTCCTCACGCAATCTGAGTTGAATACAGCGATTGCCAACGTCCTTGTTCAATTAGAGTGTAGCTAGGTTCTAACTCCCCTGTATGAGTGGGGAGCAGACATCTGCCTCCTAGGCATACACGCTCCTGAGAGTTGAGCTTATGGCCTGTCCCTCCCACATCCTGCCTGCAGGTACACCTCGCTCCTAACAGGCCTAGGCTCGATGCGTGACTGAAGTGTTGTGAGAGGTAAATGGAAAGCCCGGGCCAACAAGACTAGTGCCTCCTAGCTCAATCTAGCGATTTCCTAGTATTTCCTGTGTGAGCCAGGTGCTACATCCTAAGTGCCATACGAGAGAAGCTAGCTGAACGCCTTGTCCAAAAGCAACTTACTTCGGAGAGTTGAGCTCACCCTCAGTCCCTCACAGTTGCACACTGCCTGCAGAATGAGTTTCCAACATCTGCACCAGAGCCGTTTGTCAGAGGCTTGTGAGACACAAGTGGAATAAGCAGACCTGGATGGTGTCTCCAGCTGCAGTGGAGTGGTATTCTGGGTACCTCCTGGCTTAGAGTACTGCTACGTTCTCAGTGCCCTAAAAACGCAGCTAGTTGAAAGCTGGCTTCTAGGCATGCTTCCTTGTGCGAGCTGAGGTCAGGGCAGGACCCTCCCCAATCCTGACTGCCTGTAGACATAGTTCCCAGCATCCTTATGTTAGGCGCCGGAAGAGGTTGTGTGAAAAGCATGTGGAAGTGACAGGATTCTCCTCAAGTGTATCTGATCTCAATACAGACATTGCAAACGCCCTTGTTCAATGAGAGTGTAGCTCGGTCCTAGCTCCCACAAAGCGTCTAGCAGACATCTGCCTGCAAAGCATACACACTTCCGAGAGTTGAGCTTATGGACTGTCCCTCCCACATCCTGCCTGCACGTACACCGCGCTCCTAACAGGCCTAGCCCCGATGCGTGACTGAAGTGTTGTGAGAGGTAAGTGGAAAGTCCCGGCACACAAGACTAGTGCATCCAAGCTCAATCTAGCGATTTCCTAGTATTTCCTGTGTGAGCCAGGTGCTACATCCTAAGTGCCATACGAGAGAAGCTAGCTGAACGCCTTGTCCAAAAGCAACATACTTCGGAGAGTTGAGCTCACCCTCAGTCCCTCACAGTTGCACACTGCCTGCAGAATGAGTTTCGAACATCTGCACCTCAGCAGTTTGTCAGAGGCTTGTGAGACGCAAGTGGAATAAGCGGACTTGGATGGTGTCTCCAGCTGCAGTGGAGTGGTATTCTGGGTACCTCCTGGCTTAGAGTACTGCTACGTTCTCAGTGCCCTAGGAACGCAGCTAGTTGAAAGCTGGCTTCTAGGCATGCTTCCTTGTGCGAGCTGAGGTCAGGGCAGGACCCTCCCCCATCCTAACTGCCCCTACAGATAGGTCTCAGCATCCTTATGTTAGGCGCCGGAACACGTAGTGTGAAAAGCATGTGGAAGTGACAGGATTCTCCTCAAGTGTATCTGATCTCAATACAGACAATTGCAAACGTCCTTGTTCAATGAGAGTGTAGCTCGGTCCTAGCTTCCATCAATTAGTGTCTGGCAGGCATCTGCCTGCAAAGCGTACACACTTCTGAGAGTTGAGCTTATGGCCTTTCGCTCCCACATCCTGATGCCTGTACGGTTCGCTTGCACAGCATTTCGTTCTACGCGGGACAGGAGCCGAGAGAGAACCAAGTGACTGGCTTGTCAATTTCGCGCCTAGCACACAGCTGCCTCCAAGGCATGCACACTCCTTTGGGTTGAGCTTATGGCTTCAACCTCCCACATGCTGACCGCCTGTACCCTTTGCAGCCAAGGGATTTCGTTGGACACGGGATTCAAGCTTTGTGAGAGGCAAGTGTCTCTTAGCTCAATCCAGTGACTTCTGCCGACTTCCTCCGTCAGATGGGTGGTACATACTAACTTCCAACCCTGAGTACCTAGTTGCTAGCTCTCTCTCAGAAGAACTTTCTTCTGTGAGATGAGCTGACTTGCGGTCCTTCCCAGTTCCACACTGCCTGCACATGGAGTTACGAACATCCTCACCAGACATGTTTGTCAGAAGCTCATGGGACGCAAGGGGCAAGCTGCAGGCCTCAATGGTGCTGTCACTCGGTGCAGTAGAGCGGTATAAACGCAACGTCCTGACTTCCAGTGCTGCTGCGTTCTCACGGCCAGTAGAACGCAGCTAGTGGAAAGCTGCATTCGGGGCATGCTACCTTTGGAGAGTTGAGCTCAAAGAAGGACCCTCCCGCCTCGGGTGCCCTTGTGGGTGGAGCTGCCAACATCCTCATGTCAGGTGCAGAGAGAGGTGTTGAGAAATGCGTGTGGAAGCGTCAGGCCTGTCCTCACGCAATCTGAGTTGAATACAGCGATTGCCAACGTCCTTGTTCAATTAGAGTGTAGCTAGGTTCTAACTCCCCTGTATGAGTGGGGAGCAGACATCTGCCTCCTAGGCATACACGCTCCTGAGAGTTGAGCTTATGGCCTGTCCCTCCCACATCCTGCCTGCAGGTACACCTCGCTCCTAACAGGCCTAGGCTCGATGCGTGACTGAAGTGTTGTGAGAGGTAAATGGAAAGCCCGGGCCAACAAGACTAGTGCCTCCTAGCTCAATCTAGCGATTTCCTAGTATTTCCTGTGTGAGCCAGGTGCTACATCCTAAGTGCCATACGAGAGAAGCTAGCTGAACGCCTTGTCCAAAAGCAACTTACTTCGGAGAGTTGAGCTCACCCTCAGTCCCTCACAGTTGCACACTGCCTGCAGAATGAGTTTCCAACATCTGCACCAGAGCCGTTTGTCAGAGGCTTGTGAGACACAAGTGGAATAAGCAGACCTGGATGGTGTCTCCAGCTGCAGTGGAGTGGTATTCTGGGTACCTCCTGGCTTAGAGTACTGCTACGTTCTCAGTGCCCTAAAAACGCAGCTAGTTGAAAGCTGGCTTCTAGGCATGCTTCCTTGTGCGAGCTGAGGTCAGGGCAGGACCCTCCTGCATCCTGACTGCCTGTAGACATAGTTCCCAGCATCCTTATGTTAGGCGCCGGAAGAGGTTGTGTGAAAGCATGTGGAAGTGACAGGATTCTCCTCAAGTGTATCTGATCTCAATACAGACAATTGCAAACGTCCTTGTTCAATGAGAGTGTAGCTCGGTCCTAGCTTCCATCAATTAGTGTCTGGCAGGCATCTGCCTGCAAAGCGTACACACTTCTGAGAGTTGAGCTTATGGCCTTTCGCTCCCACATCCTGATGCCTGTACGGTTCGCTTGCACAGCATTTCGTTCTACGCGGGACAGGAGCCGAGAGAGAACCAAGTGACTGGCTTGTCAATTTCGCGCCTAGCACACAGCTGCCTCCAAGGCATGCACACTCCTTTGGGTTGAGCTTATGGCTTCAACCTCCCACATGCTGACCGCCTGTACCCTTTGCAGCCAAGGGATTTCGTTGGACACGGGATTCAAGCTTTGGGAGAGGCAAGTGTCTCTTAGCTCAATCCAGTGACTTCTGCCGACTTCCTCCCGTCAGATGGGTGGTACATACTAACTTCCAACCCTGAGTACCTAGTTGCTAGCTCTCTCTCAGAAGAACTTTCTTCTGTGAGATGAGCTGACTTGCGGTCCTTCCCAGTTCCACACTGCCTGCACATGGAGTTACGAACATCCTCACCAGACATGTTTGTCAGAAGCTCATGGGACGCAAGGGGCAAGCTGCAGGCCTCAATGGTGCTGTCACTCGGTGCAGTAGAGCGGTATAAACGCAACGTCCTGACTTCCAGTGCTGCTGCGTTCTCACGGCCAGTAGAACGCAGCTAGTGGAAAGCTGCATTCGGGGCATGCTACCTTTGGAGAGTTGAGCTCAAAGAAGGACCCTCCCGCCTCGGGTGCCCTTGTGGGTGGAGCTGCCAACATCCTCATGTCAGGTGCAGAGAGAGGTGTTGAGAAATGCGTGTGGAAGCGTCAGGCCTGTCCTCACGCAATCTGAGTTGAATACAGCGATTGCCAACGTCCTTGTTCAATTAGAGTGTAGCTAGGTTCTAACTCCCCTGTATGAGTGGGGAGCAGACATCTGCCTCCTAGGCATACACGCTCCTGAGAGTTGAGCTTATGGTCTGTCCCTCCCACATCCTGCCTGCAGGTACACCTCGCTCCTAACAGGCCTAGGCTCGATGCGTGACTGAAGTGTTGTGAGAGGTAAATGGAAAGCCCGGGCCAACAAGACTAGTGCCTCCTAGCTCAATCTAGCGATTTCCTAGTATTTCCTGTGTGAGCCAGGTGCTACATCCTAAGTGCCATACGAGAGAAGCTAGCTGAACGCCTTGTCCAAAAGCAACTTACTTCGGAGAGTTGAGCTCACCCTCAGTCCCTCACAGTTGCACACTGCCTGCAGAATGAGTTTCCAACATCTGCACCAGAGCCGTTTGTCAGAGGCTTGTGAGACACAAGTGGAATAAGCAGACCTGGATGGTGTCTCCAGCTGCAGTGGAGTGGTATTCTGGGTACCTCCTGGCTTAGAGTACTGCTACGTTCTCAGTGCCCTAAAAACGCAGCTAGTTGAAAGCTGGCTTCTAGGCATGCTTCCTTGTGCGAGCTGAGGTCAGGGCAGGACCCTCCTGCATCCTGACTGCCTGTAGACATAGTTCCCAGCATCCTTATGTTAGGCGCCGGAAGAGGTTGTGTGAAAAGCATGTGGAAGTGACAGGATTCTCCTCAAGTGTATCTGATCTCAATACAGACATTGCAAACGCCCTTGTTCAATGAGAGTGTAGCTCGGTCCTAGCTCCCACAAAGCGTCTAGCAGACATCTGCCTGCAAAGCATACACACTTCCGAGAGTTGAGCTTATGGACTGTCCCTCCCACATCCTGCCTGCACGTACACCGCGCTCCTAACAGGCCTAGCCCCGATGCGTGACTGAAGTGTTGTGAGAGGTAAGTGGAAAGTCCCGGCACACAAGACTAGTGCATCCAAGCTCAATCTAGCGATTTCCTAGTATTTCCTGTGTGAGCCAGGTGCTACATCCTAAGTGCCATACGAGAGAAGCTAGCTGAACGCCTTGTCCAAAAGCAACATACTTCGGAGAGTTGAGCTCACCCTCAGTCCCTCACAGTTGCACACTGCCTGCAGAATGAGTTTCGAACGTCTGCACCTCAGCAGTTTGTCAGAGGCTTGTGAGACGCAAGTGGAATAAGCGGACTTGGATGGTGTCTCCAGCTGCAGTGGAGTGGTATTCTGGGTACCTCCTGGCTTAGAGTACTGCTACGTTCTCAGTGCCCTAGGAACGCAGCTAGTTGAAAGCTGGCTTCTAGGCATGCTTCCTTGTGCGAGCTGAGGTCAGGGCAGGACCCTCCCCCATCCTAACTGCCCCTACAGATAGGTCTCAGCATCCTTATGTTAGGCGCCGGAACACGTAGTGTGAAAAGCATGTGGAAGTGACAGGATTCTCCTCAAGTGTATCTGATCTCAATACAGACAATTGCAAACGTCCTTGTTCAATGAGAGTGTAGCTCGGTCCTAGCTTCCATCAATTAGTGTCTGGCAGGCATCTGCCTGCAAAGCGTACACACTTCTGAGAGTTGAGCTTATGGCCTTTCGCTCCCACATCCTGATGCCTGTACGGTTCGCTTGCACAGCATTTCGTTCTACGCGGGACAGGAGCCGAGAGAGAACCAAGTGACTGGCTTGTCAATTTCGCGCCTAGCACACAGCTGCCTCCAAGGCATGCACACTCCTTTGGGTTGAGCTTATGGCTTCAACCTCCCACATGCTGACCGCCTGTACCCTTTGCAGCCAAGGGATTTCGTTGGACACGGGATTCAAGCTTTGGGAGAGGCAAGTGTCTCTTAGCTCAATCCAGTGACTTCTGCCGACTTCCTCCGTCAGATGGGTGGTACATACTAACTTCCAACCCTGAGTACCTAGTTGCTAGCTCTCTCTCAGAAGAACTTTCTTCTGTGAGATGAGCTGACTTGCGGTCCTTCCCAGTTCCACACTGCCTGCACATGGAGTTACGAACATCCTCACCAGACATGTTTGTCAGAAGCTCATGGGACGCAAGGGGCAAGCTGCAGGCCTCAATGGTGCTGTCACTCGGTGCAGTAGAGCGGTATAAACGCAACGTCCTGACTTCCAGTGCTGCTGCGTTCTCACGGCCAGTAGAACGCAGCTAGTGGAAAGCTGCATTCGGGGCATGCTACCTTTGGAGAGTTGAGCTCAAAGAAGGACCCTCCCGCCTCGGGTGCCCTTGTGGGTGGAGCTGCCAACATCCTCATGTCAGGTGCAGAGAGAGGTGTTGAGAAATGCGTGTGGAAGCGTCAGGCCTGTCCTCACGCAATCTGAGTTGAATACAGCGATTGCCAACGTCCTTGTTCAATTAGAGTGTAGCTAGGTTCTAACTCCCCTGTATGAGTGGGGAGCAGACATCTGCCTCCTAGGCATACACGCTCCTGAGAGTTGAGCTTATGGCCTGTCCCTCCCACATCCTGCCTGCAGGTACACCTCGCTCCTAACAGGCCTAGGCTCGATGCGTGACTGAAGTGTTGTGAGAGGTAAATGGAAAGCCCGGGCCAACAAGACTAGTGCCTCCTAGCTCAATCTAGCGATTTCCTAGTATTTCCTGTGTGAGCCAGGTGCTACATCCTAAGTGCCATACGAGAGAAGCTAGCTGAACGCCTTGTCCAAAAGCAACTTACTTCGGAGAGTTGAGCTCACCCTCAGTCCCTCACAGTTGCACACTGCCTGCAGAATGAGTTTCCAACATCTGCACCAGAGCCGTTTGTCAGAGGCTTGTGAGACACAAGTGGAATAAGCAGACCTGGATGGTGTCTCCAGCTGCAGTGGAGTGGTATTCTGGGTACCTCCTGGCTTAGAGTACTGCTACGTTCTCAGTGCCCTAAAAACGCAGCTAGTTGAAAGCTGGCTTCTAGGCATGCTTCCTTGTGCGAGCTGAGGTCAGGGCAGGACCCTCCCTGCATCCTGACTGCCTGTAGACATAGTTCCCAGCATCCTTATGTTAGGCGCCGGAAGAGGTTGTGTGAAAAGCATGTGGAAGTGACAGGATTCTCCTCAAGTGTATCTGATCTCAATACAGACATTGCAAACGCCCTTGTTCAATGAGAGTGTAGCTCGGTCCTAGCTCCCACAAAGCGTCTAGCAGACATCTGCCTGCAAAGCATACACACTTCCGAGAGTTGAGCTTATGGACTGTCCCTCCCACATCCTGCCTGCACGTACACCGCGCTCCTAACAGGCCTAGCCCCGATGCGTGACTGAAGTGTTGTGAGAGGTAAGTGGAAAGTCCCGGCACACAAGACTAGTGCATCCAAGCTCAATCTAGCGATTTCCTAGTATTTCCTGTGTGAGCCAGGTGCTACATCCTAAGTGCCATACGAGAGAAGCTAGCTGAACGCCTTGTCCAAAAGCAACATACTTCGGAGAGTTGAGCTCACCCTCAGTCCCTCACAGTTGCACACTGCCTGCAGAATGAGTTTCGAACGTCTGCACCTCAGCAGTTTGTCAGAGGCTTGTGAGACGCAAGTGGAATAAGCGGACTTGGATGGTGTCTCCAGCTGCAGTGGAGTGGTATTCTGGGTACCTCCTGGCTTAGAGTACTGCTACGTTCTCAGTGCCCTAGGAACGCAGCTAGTTGAAAGCTGGCTTCTAGGCATGCTTCCTTGTGCGAGCTGAGGTCAGGGCAGGACCCTCCCCCATCCTAACTGCCCCTACAGATAGGTCTCAGCATCCTTATGTTAGGCGCCGGAACACGTAGTGTGAAAAGCATGTGGAAGTGACAGGATTCTCCTCAAGTGTATCTGATCTCAATACAGACAATTGCAAACGTCCTTGTTCAATGAGAGTGTAGCTCGGTCCTAGCTTCCATCAATTAGTGTCTGGCAGGCATCTGCCTGCAAAGCGTACACACTTCTGAGAGTTGAGCTTATGGCCTTTCGCTCCCACATCCTGATGCCTGTACGGTTCGCTTGCACAGCATTTCGTTCTACGCGGGACAGGAGCCGAGAGAGAACCAAGTGACTGGCTTGTCAATTTCGCGCCTAGCACACAGCTGCCTCCAAGGCATGCACACTCCTTTGGGTTGAGCTTATGGCTTCAACCTCCCACATGCTGACCGCCTGTACCCTTTGCAGCCAAGGGATTTCGTTGGACACGGGATTCAAGCTTTGGGAGAGGCAAGTGTCTCTTAGCTCAATCCAGTGACTTCTGCCGACTTCCTCCCTCAGATGGGTGGTACATACTAACTTCCAACCCTGAGTACCTAGTTGCTAGCTCTCTCTCAGAAGAACTTTCTTCTGTGAGATGAGCTGACTTGCGGTCCTTCCCAGTTCCACACTGCCTGCACATGGAGTTACGAACATCCTCACCAGACATGTTTGTCAGAAGCTCATGGGACGCAAGGGGCAAGCTGCAGGCCTCAATGGTGCTGTCACTCGGTGCAGTAGAGCGGTATAAACGCAACGTCCTGACTTCCAGTGCTGCTGCGTTCTCACGGCCAGTAGAACGCAGCTAGTGGAAAGCTGCATTCGGGGCATGCTACCTTTGGAGAGTTGAGCTCAAAGAAGGACCCTCCCGCCTCGGGTGCCCTTGTGGGTGGAGCTGCCAACATCCTCATGTCAGGTGCAGAGAGAGGTGTTGAGAAATGCGTGTGGAAGCGTCAGGCCTGTCCTCACGCAATCTGAGTTGAATACAGCGATTGCCAACGTCCTTGTTCAATTAGAGTGTAGCTAGGTTCTAACTCCCCTGTATGAGTGGGGAGCAGACATCTGCCTCCTAGGCATACACGCTCCTGAGAGTTGAGCTTATGGCCTGTCCCTCCCACATCCTGCCTGCAGGTACACCTCGCTCCTAACAGGCCTAGGCTCGATGCGTGACTGAAGTGTTGTGAGAGGTAAATGGAAAGTCCCGGGCCAACAAGACTAGTGCCTCCTAGCTCAATCTAGCGATTTCCTAGTATTTCCTGTGTGAGCCAGGTGCTACATCCTAAGTGCCATACGAGAGAAGCTAGCTGAACGCCTTGTCCAAAAGCAACTTACTTCGGAGAGTTGAGCTCACCCTCAGTCCCTCACACTTGCACACTGCCTGCAGAATGAGTTTCCAACATCTGCACCAGAGCCGTTTGTCAGAGGCTTGTGAGACACAAGTGGAATAAGCAGACCTGGATGGTGTCTCCAGCTGCAGTGGAGTGGTATTCTGAGTACCTCCTGGCTTAGAGTACTGCTACGTTCTCAGTGCCCTAAAAACGCAGCTAGTTGAAAGCTGGCTTCTAGGCATGCTTCCTTGTGCGAGCTGAGGTCAGGGCAGGACCCTCCCTGCATCCTGACTGCCTGTAGACATAGTTCCCAGCATCCTTATGTTAGGCGCCGGAAGAGGTTGTGTGAAAAGCATGTGGAAGTGACAGGATTCTCCTCAAGTGTATCTGATCTCAATACAGACATTGCAAACGTCCTTGTTCAATGAGAGTGTAGCTCGGTCCTA
Organism: Vulpes lagopus; assembly: GCF_018345385.1. NCBI lineage: Eukaryota > Metazoa > Chordata > Mammalia > Carnivora > Canidae > Vulpes > Vulpes lagopus. The sequence goes on along the minus strand of NW_024570706.1, from coordinate 7,005 downwards.
GCTCCCACAAAGCGTCTAGCAGACATCTGCCTGCAAAGCATACACACTTCCGAGAGTTGAGCTTATGGACTGTCCCTCCCACATCCTGCCTGCACGTACACCGCGCTCCTAACAGGCCTAGCCCCGATGCGTGACTGAAGTGTTGTGAGAGGTAAGTGGAAAGTCCCGGCACACAAGACTAGTGCATCCAAGCTCAATCTAGCGATTTCCTAGTATTTCCTGTGTGAGCCAGGTGCTACATCCTAAGTGCCATACGAGAGAAGCTAGCTGAACGCCTTGTCCAAAAGCAACTTACTTCGGAGAGTTGAGCTCACCCTCAGTCCCTCACAGTTGCACACTGCCTGCAGAATGAGTTTCGAACATCTGCACCTCAGCAGTTTGTCAGAGGCTTGTGAGACGCAAGTGGAATAAGCGGACTTGGATGGTGTCTCCAGCTGCAGTGGAGTGGTATTCTGGGTACCTCCTGGCTTAGAGTACTGCTACGTTCTCAGTGCCCTAGGAACGCAGCTAGTTGAAAGCTGGCTTCTAGGCATGCTTCCTTGTGCGAGCTGAGGTCAGGGCAGGACCCTCCCCCATCCTAACTGCCCCTACAGATAGGTCTCAGCATCCCTATGTTAGGCGCCGGAACACGTAGTGTGAAAAGCATGTGGAAGTGACAGGATTCTCCTCAAGTGTATCTGATCTCAATACAGACAATTGCAAACGTCCTTGTTCAATGAGAGTGTAGCTCGGTCCTAGCTTCCATCAATTAGTGTCTGGCAGGCATCTGCCTGCAAAGCGTACACACTTCTGAGAGTTGACAATACAGACAATTGCAAACGTCCTTGTTCAATGAGAGTGTAGCTCGTCCTAGCTTCCATCAATTAGTGTCTGCAGGCATCTGCCTGCAAAGCGTACACACTTCTGAGAGTTGAGCTTATGCCTTTCGCTCCCACATCTGATGCCTGTACGGTTCGCTTGCACAGCATTTCGTTCTACGCGGGACAGGAGCCGAGAGAGAACCAAGTGACTGGCTTGTCAATTTCGCGCCTAGCACACAGCTGCCTCCAAGGCATGCACACTCCTTTGGGTTGAGCTTATGGCTTCAACCTCCCACATGCTGACCGCCTGTACCCTTTGCAGCCAAGGGATTTCGTTGGACACGGGATTCAAGCTTTGGGAGAGGCAAGTGTCTCTTAGCTCAATCCAGTGACTTCTGCCGACTTCCTCCCTCAGATGGGTGGTACATACTAACTTCCAACCCTGAGTACCTAGTTGCTAGCTCTCTCTCAGAAGAACTTTCTTCTGTGAGATGAGCTGACTTGCGGTCCTTCCCAGTTCCACACTGCCTGCACATGGAGTTACGAACATCCTCACCAGACATGTTTGTCAGAAGCTCATGGGACGCAAGGGGCAAGCTGCAGGCCTCAATGGTGCTGTCACTCGGTGCAGTAGAGCGGTATAAACGCAACGTCCTGACTTCCAGTGCTGCTGCGTTCTCACGGCCAGTAGAACGCAGCTAGTGGAAAGCTGCATTCGGGGCATGCTACCTTTGGAGAGTTGAGCTCAAAGAAGGACCCTCCCGCCTCGGGTGCCCTTGTGGGTGGAGCTGCCAACATCCTCATGTCAGGTGCAGAGAGAGGTGTTGAGAAATGCGTGTGGAAGCGTCAGGCCTGTCCTCACGCAATCTGAGTTGAATACAGCGATTGCCAACGTCCTTGTTCAATTAGAGTGTAGCTAGGTTCTAACTCCCCTGTATGAGTGGGGAGCAGACATCTGCCTCCTAGGCATACACGCTCCTGAGAGTTGAGTTTATGGTCTGTCCCTCCCACATCCTGCCTGCAGGTACACCTCGCTCCTAAGAGGCCTAGGTTCGATGCGTGACTGACGTGTTGTGAGAGGTAAATGGAAAGTCCGGGCCAACAAGACTAGTGCCTCCTAGCTCAATCTAGCGATTTCCTAGTATTTCCTGTGTGAGCCAGGTGCTACATCCTAAGTGCCATACGAGAGAAGCTAGCTGAACGCCTTGTCCAAAAGGCAACTTACTTCGGAGAGTTGAGCTCACCCTCAGTCCCTCACAGTTGCACACTGCCCTGCAGAATGAGTTTCCAACATCTGCACCAGAGCCGTTTGTCAGAGGCTTGTGAGACACAAGTGGAATAAGCAGACCTGGATGGTGTCTCCAGCTGCAGTGGAGTGGTATTCTGGGTACCTCCTGGCTTAGAGTACTGCTACGTTCTCAGTGCCCTAGAAACGCAGCTAGTTGAAAGCTGGCTTCTAGGCATGCTTCCTTGTGCGAGCTGAGGTCAGGGCAGGACCCTCCTGCATCCTGACTGCCTGTAGACATAGTTCCCAGCATCCTTATGTTAGGCGCCGGAAGAGGTTGTGTGAAAAGCATGTGGAAGTGACAGGATTCTCCTCAAGTGTATCTGATCTCAATACAGACATTGCAAACGTCCTTGTTCAATGAGAGTGTAGCTCGGTCCTAGCTCCCACAAAGCGTCTAGCAGACATCTGCCTGCAAAGCATACACACTTCCGAGAGTTGAGCTTATGGACTGTCCCTCCCACATCCTGCCTGCAGGTACACCGCGCTCCTAACAGGCCTAGCCCCGATGCGTGACTGAAGTGTTGTGAGAGGTAAGTGGAAAGTCCCGGCACACAAGACTAGTGCATCCAAGCTCAATCTAGCGATTTCCTAGTATTTCCTGTGTGAGCCAGGTGCTACATCCTAAGTGCCATACGAGAGAAGCTAGCTGAACGCCTTGTCCAAAAGCAACTTACTTCGGAGAGTTGAGCTCACCCTCAGTCCCTCACAGTTGCACACTGCCTGCAGAATGAGTTTCGAACATCTGCACCTCAGCAGTTTGTCAGAGGCTTGTGAGACGCAAGTGGAATAAGCGGACTTGGATGGTGTCTCCAGCTGCAGTGGAGTGGTATTCTGGGTACCTCCTGGCTTAGAGTACTGCTACGTTCTCAGTGCCCTAGGAACGCAGCTAGTTGAAAGCTGGCTTCTAGGCATGCTTCCTTGTGCGAGCTGAGGTCAGGGCAGGACCCTCCCCCATCCTAACTGCCCCTACAGATAGGTCTCAGCATCCCTATGTTAGGCGCCGGAACACGTAGTGTGAAAAGCATGTGGAAGTGACAGGATTCTCCTCAAGTGTATCTGATCTCAATACAGACAATTGCAAACGTCCTTGTTCAATGAGAGTGTAGCTCGGTCCTAGCTTCCATCAATTAGTGTCTGGCAGGCATCTGCCTGCAAAGCGTACACACTTCTGAGAGTTGAGCTTATGGCCTTTCGCTCCCACATCCTGATGCCTGTACGGTTCGCTTGCACAGCATTTCGTTCTACGCGGGACAGGAGCCGAGAGAGAACCAAGTGACTGGCTTGTCAATTTCGCGCCTAGCACACAGCTGCCTCCAAGGCATGCACACTCCTTTGGGTTGAGCTTATGGCTTCAACCTCCCACATGCTGACCGCCTGTACCCTTTGCAGCCAAGGGATTTCGTTGGACACGGGATTCAAGCTTTGGGAGAGGCAAGTGTCTCTTAGCTCAATCCAGTGACTTCTGCCGACTTCCTCCCTCAGATGGGTGGTACATACTAACTTCCAACCCTGAGTACCTAGTTGCTAGCTCTCTCTCAGAAGAACTTTCTTCTGTGAGATGAGCTGACTTGCGGTCCTTCCCAGTTCCACACTGCCTGCACATGGAGTTACGAACATCCTCACCAGACATGTTTGTCAGAAGCTCATGGGACGCAAGGGGCAAGCTGCAGGCCTCAATGGTGCTGTCACTCGGTGCAGTAGAGCGGTATAAACGCAACGTCCTGACTTCCAGTGCTGCTGCGTTCTCACGGCCAGTAGAACGCAGCTAGTGGAAAGCTGCATTCGGGGCATGCTACCTTTGGAGAGTTGAGCTCAAAGAAGGACCCTCCCGCCTCGGGTGCCCTTGTGGGTGGAGCTGCCAACATCCTCATGTCAGGTGCAGAGAGAGGTGTTGAGAAATGCGTGTGGAAGCGTCAGGCCTGTCCTCACGCAATCTGAGTTGAATACAGCGATTGCCAACGTCCTTGTTCAATTAGAGTGTAGCTAGGTTCTAACTCCCCTGTATGAGTGGGGAGCAGACATCTGCCTCCTAGGCATACACGCTCCTGAGAGTTGAGCTTATGGCCTGTCCCTCCCACATCCTGCCTGCAGGTACACCTCGCTCCTAACAGGCCTAGGCTCGATGCGTGACTGAAGTGTTGTGAGAGGTAAATGGAAAGTCCGGGCCAACAAGACTAGTGCCTCCTAGCTCAATCTAGCGATTTCCTAGTATTTCCTGTGTGAGCCAGGTGCTACATCCTAAGTGCCATACGAGAGAAGCTAGCTGAACACCTTGTCCAAAAGGAACTTACTTCGGAGAGTTGAGCTCACCCTCAGTCCCTCACAGTTGCACACTGCCCACAGAATGAGTTTCCAACATCTGCAACAGAGCCGTTTGTCAGAGGCTTGTGAGACACAAGTGGAATAAGCAGACCTGGATGGTGTCTCCAGCTGCAGTGGAGTGGTATTCTGGGTACCTCCTGGCTTAGAGTACTGCTACGTTCTCAGTGCCCTAAAAACGCAGCTAGTTGAAAGCTGGCTTCTAGGCATGCTTCCTTGTGCGAGCTGAGGTCAGGGCAGGACCCTCCTGCATCCTGACTGCCTGTAGACATAGTTCCCAGCATCCTTATGTTAGGCGCCGGAAGAGGTTGTGTGAAAAGCATGTGGAAGTGACAGGATTCTCCTCAAGTGTATCTGATCTCAATACAGACATTGCAAACGTCCTTGTTCAATGAGAGTGTAGCTCGGTCCTAGCTCCCACAAAGCGTCTAGCAGACATCTGCCTGCAAAGCATACACACTTCCGAGAGTTGAGCTTATGGACTGTCCCTCCCACATCCTGCCTGCAGGTACACCGCGCTCCTAACAGGCCTAGCCCCGATGCGTGACTGAAGTGTTGTGAGAGGTAAGTGGAAAGTCCCGGCACACAAGACTAGTGCATCCAAGCTCAATCTAGCGATTTCCTAGTATTTCCTGTGTGAGCCAGGTGCTACATCCTAAGTGCCATACGAGAGAAGCTAGCTGAACGCCTTGTCCAAAAGCAGCTTCGGAGAGTTGAGCTCACCCTCAGTCCCTCACAGTTGCACACTGCCTGCAGAATGAGTTTCGAACATCTGCACCTCAGCAGTTTGTCAGAGGCTTGTGAGACGCAAGTGGAATAAGCGGACTTGGATGGTGTCTCCAGCTGCAGTGGAGTGGTATTCTGGGTACCTCCTGGCTTAGAGTACTGCTACGTTCTCAGTGCCCTAGGAACGCAGCTAGTTGAAAGCTGGCTTCTAGGCATGCTTCCTTGTGCGAGCTGAGGTCAGGGCAGGACCCTCCCCCATCCTAACTGCCCCTACAGATAGGTCTCAGCATCCCTATGTTAGGCGCCGGAACACGTAGTGTGAAAAGCATGTGGAAGTGACAGGATTCTCCTCAAGTGTATCTGATCTCAATACAGACAATTGCAAACGTCCTTGTTCAATGAGAGTGTAGCTCGGTCCTAGCTTCCATCAATTAGTGTCTGGCAGGCATCTGCCTGCAAAGCGTACACACTTCTGAGAGTTGAGCTTATGGCCTTTCGCTCCCACATCCTGATGCCTGTACGGTTCGCTTGCACAGCATTTCGTTCTACGCGGGACAGGAGCCGAGAGAGAACCAAGTGACTGGCTTGTCAATTTCGCGCCTAGCACACAGCTGCCTCCAAGGCATGCACACTCCTTTGGGTTGAGCTTATGGCTTCAACCTCCCACATGCTGACCGCCTGTACCCTTTGCAGCCAAGGGATTTCGTTGGACACGGGATTCAAGCTTTGGGAGAGGCAAGTGTCTCTTAGCTCAATCCAGTGACTTCTGCCGACTTCCTCCGTCAGATGGGTGGTACATACTAACTTCCAACCCTGAGTACCTAGTTGCTAGCTCTCTCTCAGAAGAACTTTCTTCTGTGAGATGAGCTGACTTGCGGTCCTTCCCAGTTCCCACACTGCCTGCACATGGAGTTACGAACATCCTCACCAGACATGTTTGTCAGAAGCTCATGGGACGCAAGGGGCAAGCTGCAGGCCTCAATGGTGCTGTCACTCGGTGCAGTAGAGCGGTATAAACGCAACGTCCTGACTTCCAGTGCTGCTGCGTTCTCACGGCCAGTAGAACGCAGCTAGTGGAAAGCTGCATTCGGGGCATGCTACCTTTGGAGAGTTGAGCTCAAAGAAGGACCCTCCCGCCTCGGGTGCCTTGTGGGTGGAGCTGCCAACATCCTCATGTCAGGTGCAGAGAGAGGTGTTGAGAAATGCGTGTGGAAGCGTCGGCCTGTCCTCACGCAATCTGAGTTGAATACAGCCGATTGCCAACGTCCTTGTTCAATTAGAGTGTAGCTAGGTTCTAACTCCCCTGTATGAGTGGGGAGCAGACATCTGCCTCCTAGGCATACACGCTCCTGAGAGTTGAGCTTCTGGTCTGTCCCTCCCCACATCCTGCCTGCAGGTACACCTCGCTCCTAACAGGGCTAGGCTCGATGCGTGACTGAAGTGTTGTGAGAGGTAATGGAATCCGGGCCAACAAGGACTAGTGCCTTCCTAGCTCAATCTAGCGATTTCCTAGTATTTCCTGTGTGAGCCAGGTGCTACTCTAAGTGCATACGAGAGAAGCTAGCTGAAAGCCTTGTCCAAAAGGAACTTACTTCGGAGAGTTGAGCTCACCTCAGTCTACATTCCTGCACGAGAGTTCACAGCTAGGTGAACACCTGAAAAGGAACTATGGATGGTTCTCACTGCAGTCCGAGCTGTTTGCAGACCTGGCTTGAGTTGTCGTTCACATCTGCACCTAAAGCAGCTGTGAAGACAAGTGGAATAAGCAGACCTGGATGGTGTCTCCAGCTGCAGTGGAGTGGTATTCTGGGTACCTCCTGGCTTAGAGTACTGCTACGTTCTCAGTGCCCTAAAAACGCAGCTAGTTGAAAG